>NC_134353.1:380045237-380210982 GCF_048569485.1 Anomaloglossus baeobatrachus | reverse complement strand
CACCCCAGCATGGTAGTGCTCGCTCATCACTACTCGTTACAAATACGGAGCACCCCAGCATGGTAGTGCTCGCTCATCACTACTCGTTACAAGTACTGAGCACCCCAGCATGGTAGTGCTCGCTCATCACTACTCGTTACAAATACAAAGCACCCCAGCATGATAGTGCTCGCTCATCACTACTCGTTACAAGTACTGAGCACCCCAGCATGGTAGTGCTCGCTCATCACTACTCGTTACAAGTACTGAGCACCCCAGCATGGTAGTGCTCGCTCATCACTACTCGTTACAAATACGGAGCACCCCAGCATGATAGTGCTCGCTTATCACTACTCGTTACAAATACGGAGCACCCCAGCATGATAGTGCTCGCTCATCACTACTCGTTACAAGTACTGAGCACCCCAGCATGGTAGTGCTCGCTCATCACTACTCGTTACAAGTACTGAGCACCCCAGCATGGTAGTGCTCTCTCATCACTACTCGTTACAAGTACTGAGCACCCCAGCATGGTAGTGCTCGCTCATCACTACTCGTTACAAGTACTGAGCACCCCAGCATGGTAGTCCTCGCTCATCACTACTCGTTACAAGTACTGAGCACCCCAGCATGATAGTGCTTACTCATCACTACTTGATACAACTACTGAGCACCCATACATGGTGTTGCTCACTCATCACTGCTCGTTACAAGTACTGAGCACCCCAGCATGGTAGTGCTTGCTCATTACTACTCGTTACAATTACTGAGCACCCCAGCATGGTAGTGCTCGCTCATCACTACTCGTTACAAATACGGAGCACCCCAGCATGATAGTGCTCGCTCATCACTACTCGTTACAAGTACTGAGCACCCCAGCATGATAGTGCTCGCTCATCACTACTCGTTACAAGTACTGAGCACCCCAGCATGGTAGTGCTCGCTCATCACTACTCGTTACAAGTGCGGAGCACCCCAGCATGGTAGTGCTCGCTCATCACTACTCGTTACAAATACGGAGCACCCCAGCATGGTAGTGCTCGCTCATCACTACTCGTTACAAATACGGAGCACCCCAGCATGGTAGTGCTCGCTCATCACTACTCGTTACAAGTACTGAGCACCCCAGCATGGTAGTGCTCGCTCATCACTACTCGTTACAAATACAAAGCACCCCAGCATGATAGTGCTCGCTCATCACTACTCGTTACAAGTACTGAGCACCCCAGCATGGTAGTGCTCGCTCATCACTACTCGTTACAAGTACTGAGCACCCCAGCATGGTAGTGCTCGCTCATCACTACTCGTTACAAATACGGAGCACCCCAGCATGATAGTGCTCGCTTATCACTACTCGTTACAAATACGGAGCACCCCAGCATGATAGTGCTCGCTCATCACTACTCGTTACAAGTACTGAGCACCCCAGCATGGTAGTGCTCTCTCATCACTACTCGTTACAAGTACTGAGCACCCCAGCATGGTAGTGCTCTCTCATCACTACTCGTTACAAGTACTGAGCACCCCAGCATGGTAGTGCTCGCTCATCACTACTCGTTACAAGTACTGAGCACCCCAGCATGGTAGTGCTCGCTCATCACTACTCGTTACAAGTACTGAGCACCCCAGCATGATAGTGCTTACTCATCACTACTTGATACAACTACTGAGCACCCATACATGGTGTTGCTCACTCATCACTGCTCGTTACAAGTACTGAGCACCCCAGCATGGTAGTGCTTGCTCATTACTACTCGTTACAATTACTGAGCACCCCAGCATGGTAGTGCTCGCTCATCACTACTCGTTACAAATACGGAGCACCCCAGCATGATAGTGCTCGCTCATCACTACTCGTTACAAGTACTGAGCACCCCAGCATGGTAGTGCTCGCTCATCACTACTCGTTACAAGTGCGGAGCACCCCAGCATGGTAGTGCTCGCTCATCACTACTCGTTACAAATACGGAGCACCCCAGCATGGTAGTGCTCGCTCATCACTACTCGTTACAAATACGGAGCACCCCAGCATGGTAGTGCTCGCTCATCACTACTCGTTACAAGTACTGAGCACCCCAGCATGGTAGTGCTCGCTCATCACTACTCGTTACAAATACAAAGCACCCCAGCATGATAGTGCTCGCTCATCACTACTCGTTACAAGTACTGAGCACCCCAGCATGGTAGTGCTCGCTCATCACTACTCGTTACAAGTACTGAGCACCCCAGCATGGTAGTGCTCGCTCATCACTACTCGTTACAAATACGGAGCACCCCAGCATGATAGTGCTCGCTTATCACTACTCGTTACAAATACGGAGCACCCCAGCATGATAGTGCTCGCTCATCACTACTCGTTACAAGTACTGAGCACCCCAGCATGGTAGTGCTCGCTCATCACTACTCGTTACAAGTACTGAGCACCCCAGCATGGTAGTGCTCTCTCATCACTACTCGTTACAAGTACTGAGCACCCCAGCATGGTAGTGCTCGCTCATCACTACTCGTTACAAGTACTGAGCACCCCAGCATGATAGTGCTCGCTCATCACTACTCGTTACAAGTACTGAGCACCCCAGCATGGTAGTGCTCGCTCATCACTACTCGTTACAAATACGGAGCACCCCAGCATGATAGTGCTCGCTCATCACTACTCGTTACAAGTACTGAGCACCCCAGCATGGTAGTGCTCGCTCATCACTACTCGTTACAAGTGCGGAGCACCCCAGCATGGTAGTGCTCGCTCATCACTACTCGTTACAAATACGGAGCACCCCAGCATGGTAGTGCTCGCTCATCACTACTCGTTACAAATACGGAGCACCCCAGCATGGTAGTGCTCGCTCATCACTACTCGTTACAAGTACTGAGCACCCCAGCATGGTAGTGCTCGCTCATCACTACTCGTTACAAATACAAAGCACCCCAGCATGATAGTGCTCGCTCATCACTACTCGTTACAAGTACTGAGCACCCCAGCATGGTAGTGCTCGCTCATCACTACTCGTTACAAGTACTGAGCACCCCAGCATGGTAGTGCTCGCTCATCACTACTCGTTACAAATACGGAGCACCCCAGCATGATAGTGCTCGCTTATCACTACTCGTTACAAATACGGAGCACCCCAGCATGATAGTGCTCGCTCATCACTACTCGTTACAAGTACTGAGCACCCCAGCATGGTAGTGCTCGCTCATCACTACTCGTTACAAGTACTGAGCACCCCAGCATGGTAGTGCTCTCTCATCACTACTCGTTACAAGTACTGAGCACCCCAGCATGGTAGTGCTCGCTCATCACTACTCGTTACAAGTACTGAGCACCCCAGCATGATAGTGCTCGCTCATCACTACTCGTTACAAGTACTGAGCACCCCAGCATGGTAGTGCTCGCTCATCACTACTCGTTACAAATACGGAGCACCCCAGCATGGTAGTGCTCGCTCATCACTACTCGTTACAAGTACTGAGCACCCCAGCATGGTAGTGCTCGCTCATCACTACTCGTTACAAATACGGAGCACCCCAGCATGATAGTGCTCGCTCATCACTACTCGTTACAAGTACTGAGCACCCCAGCATGGTAGTGCTCGCTCATCACTACTCGTTACAAGTACTGAGCACCCCAGCATGGTAGTGCTCGCTCATCACTACTCGTTACAAGTACTGAGCACCCCAGCATGGTAGTGCTCGCTCATCACTACTCGTTACAAATACGGAGCACCCCAGCATGTTAGTGCTCGCTCATCACTAGTCATTATTCTTTCAGTGACCTGTTTTCCTTAGTGAGACTTTTCAGTACCAAGGTGCAGCACATGCGCAGATTGATAGTCTGGCTCTCACAATGTCATTAAGACATTATCACTGCCCTCTGGCAATGACGGCACGTCATTTCAGTGACCTGTCAGTCTGACACAGGGGGCAGGCAGCGGGAAGACACTAGACAGGGAGGGTAGGAGAGCTGTATGTGCAGGGCCCAAACCGCTGCACTTACAAGTCATTAGCATAAGATTTTATCTATGAATGTCTCTGAAACCACAAAATTAAAAAAACATTTCTATATGCAAGTTAAGGATTTATTCCGAATTCTAGTGCCTTTACAGACATGCCAGTACTTTGGGGTCTGATGAATGGTCCATTTAATAATCCTGTCCATTAACATTTTTTACATTGTCTCCTAATTAACTACCTAATGAGGTGCTGTTTACTCTGCTGTACTTCTAAACTTGGATGTCTGGATACATAGGCTTCCATTTACTAAGAAATTACCAAAAATGTTATTGACACTTCAGTAAACATGCTTATGATGAAGATTTTGACTCTCTTTTATATATATCTTTTGTTTTGTTTTAGCTTGTAAGTGAAAAAGTTGGAGGAGCAGAAGGGACTAAACTAGATGAAGACTTTAAGGAAATGGAAAAGGTAAGATATTTATTAATAAGAATAAAATGTAAAAAAATTATTAAAATTGGAAACTGTCCACCTAAATAACCTGATAGGAAAAGGGGCCTAATTTGATAAAAAGAAAGAACAGTCATCTGGAAGTCTTTACTTCTACATTGGAATGTCTCTTGTATACCAAAAGTATACACCAGACATGTGCAGCAAGCGCAGTGTAAACAGGCATAAAGTACCGTAATAGTCCGGAGACACTGCTGTTTGCCGTCACTATGCCGTGTATAGTTGTCATGAAAAGTCTTTGTGGATCTAGAGAGGACCTGTATTTAGATGCCTTATAAAAATCCCTGATCTCCCCTAACGCTACTGTTCTTTTCCATTTTAACACTATATGATCATAAAATGGTAGGGTTGGAAGAGACCTCAAGGGCCATCAGGTCCAACCCCCGTGCAAGTGCAGGTTTTCCTCAGTCGTCCCAGCTATACATTTCTCTGCTTGAAGATTGTGCGCTGTGACGCTCCATTGCAGAGATATTCATATTTGTTTCTCCTGGAGGACAATATGTGACATCTCTACTTGTAGTGTAACAGTGCATGTGTTTCAATATCTCATTCGCAGACACTGCCAATCACAGCTCGGTAACTAATCCAGCAGTCTGAGTTACTGCCGATCTGTCATTGCACTTTTCCCAGAGAAGACTCAAGAAACGCCCAGTTGCACTACAAGCAGAGATTTCACATACTGCGCTCTAAAACTAACAAATGTGCTTTTCTCTGCAATGAAGCGACCCACCGTAGAACGGAAGAGCAGGATAGTTGAAGGTCAGGAGGGATTTTTAACTCCTGGGCCATTTTTCTTCCAAATGTGATTACTTTTTTATTTTTCTGTCAATATAGCCATATGAGGGCTTGTTATTTTGTAGACGAGTTGTACTTTTAAATGACACCATTCATTCTGCTATATAGTTTACTGGAAAGCAGGGAAAAAACAAGTGCAATGAAATTGGAAAAAGTGTTTTGTTTTTCTTTTTTTTTTTACTTACTATGTTCATTATTTGGTAAACCTGACCTGGCAGTATGACTCTCCAGGTCAGTACAAGAACATAGGTACAAAACATGTATCTTTTTTTTTTTTACATTTTTTTTTTCCTCTTAATTTAAGTGATCAAAAAAATTGAGAAATTTGTTGAAAAGAATAATTTTGTTTTCATTGCGATTTTCTGAGACCCATAACGTTCTCATTTTTTGGGATCTGGGGCTGTGAGGGCTTATTTTTTGCATCGTGAGCTGATGGTTTTTATCACATTTTATTGCAATATGGCAGCGACCAAAAACCGTAATTCTGGCGTTTATGATATTTATTTTTCTCGTTATGCAGTTTACCGATCAGATTAATTTATTTTATATTTTGATAGAGAAGACTTTTAAGATACGTTTTGGAGATCTCCTTGGTCTTCGTGGTGGTGTTTGGTTTGTGGTGCCTCTTGCTTAACCTCATCACGACCAAGGACGTACATGTACATCCTTGGTTGTGTCCCTGACTTTGGTGCGAGCACATGCGCTGAGCTCATTCCTTTCACTGCACATATATATTGTATATTGGGAGCATAACACCCACGGTAGCACTTAATGCTGATGGGTGGGGTGCCTTAATGCTGATTTTATATACACACAAAATGGAGAAAAAATGGCTTGGGGTCTGATCGAAGCAGAGTGTGCAACACCTACTAACCATAGAGGCCAATATGTCCAGAGCTCATACGTACCAGTTTCCAAATCTCCATAGATCAGCTGACAGAGACCATTGCATATATGAACAAATAACCCTGGGGTGACTGAGCTGTACCCACCTCGACACATAAAAGTAAATTTTTTAACCTGATCCTAACGTTGTAAATGAGCTTTAAGCCTCTAATATAGGTTTCCATGGCTCAATCCTCTCACTGTCAAGTTGTCATGAGTTTTCCAGGCGTCTGATATTGATGGGGGCCCGAAACCTGACGTCCTCAATGATCTTTTTTTTTTTATTTGCTCCAGAGATGGAAATATTGAACGAAACTGAGCAGCACAATATTGTTCAGTGTAGGCACTATACATGCTGAGAAGTGGAGAAAAGGAATTTGCAGCACCTATGGTACTGGCAGAATGCTGATGAAAGGGAACCTCCAGCTCAGACTGAATAGAAATTTAGAGAAGGTGTACATGACTAGTTCTTTGACTTATTAAACTGGAGTTTCCACCAGAAGTACTTGTTATGGGAATGGGGGCATTCACACCGTTCTATTACTTTGATTTTTGGTGAAGTGATATGTTTGTATGTTTTTAAATTGTTTTACACAACTATTATCTATTTGTATTATGTTGTGTTCTTGCAGAAGGTGGACGTTACCACTAAAGCAGTTTCTGAAGTGCTAGCCAAGACCACTGAATATCTTCAACCAAACCCAGGTACCATATGCAACGTTTGTTGTGTTTGTAGAGAACCTGATATCACAAGTGACGTCTGTTTCAGTGACTCTTTGCAGGCCCCTTAAGTGTGAAGCTGCGCAGTTACTGTTATTTTCTATAAATAACCAATGCGTGTTACTTGTGTCAATGTATGCGGAGCCACAGCCAAGCCTGGAAACTGTCTTGCTAGGGACGGGGATATATCAAGCGAACTGCGAAAGAGAATCCCTGTGTCTAGGGAAGGGGGAGATAGTGACCTCTGCTGGTCCACGGGGTCACTCAACACACTAGATAGGTTCTACAGCTATGCGCCGAGCCGGATACCTTACCCTAGGTATCCCTAATGCTGGACCCTAAATCGGGAACGGGTGGCATAAGCTCTTTGTCAACCCCACTAAACACTAGAGGAAACTCAAGGAGAACACATAGGGGAAAATGCATGAACTACTTATCCACAGTTGACTCAGGTAGAAGTTCAGCAAAGTTTCATCCGTGATACCACAGTTCAGTCCAAGCCACCTGCTTGCAACCAGAGCTTGAATGAACAAAATAAAATCACTAGCACAAGTTCAGGGAAGATGGGAGCATTTAAGCACCAAGAGAAAGCTGATGGTAAGCAGCTGGATGGAAGGAGGGCTCCACTGGGGAAGAAATAAAAACCCAGCAGGAAAGCTACCTAATACAATGAATACTAACAACAGGAGCAATAGAAAGTCAGGGAGTATTTTGCGCAGCCAAACACTATGACCTTCTATTGCCAGAAACCACATGACTGTCTGTCACCCGTGACAGAAACCCTTGGATGTCTAATATCTCCTACATTTCTAGTGGTAACAGGTAGAGTGCAGTGATCAGTTCTAAGGAGAATGATTGGTTGGAAATAAAGTAATTTACTAAAGAAGTCATCTTCAGAAAACAAATGCGTCCTCTATTAGCAGATGTTCCTACAATGCCTTTTAGATGCTGGTGGAACCACCTAGGTTTTCCTCAGGGACTCAAAATAATATAGTAAAAAAAACAAACCTGCTTCTGGGATTCCAGCTTACACTGGCCTCTTACACTGTATAGGTTCCTGCAATGTTGGTGCTTGGGTCTCTCGGCACTGGCCTAACATTATTAGCTGCAGCTAGTCGGCGCTCATCCTTTACTGTTTCTTCAGTGTTTGGGGTGATTGTCCTGTTTCAAGACCCATGACCTAGGATGGAAACCCAGCTTTCTGACACTGGGCACTACCCAAAATCCTTTTGTAAGGTTCAGATTTCATGATGCCTTGCACAGTCAAGGTACCCAGTGCCAGAGGCAGTAAAACCACCCCAAAATATCTTTCAACCTCCACCATATTTGACTGTAAGTAGTGTTTTATGTTTTTTTGTAGGCCTCATTTCATTTTCGATAACTAGTAGAATGTTGTGCTTTACCAAACAGCTCTATCTTGGTCTCATCTGTCCTCAAGATGTTTTCACAGAAGGATTTTGACTTACTCATGTACATTTTGGGAAACTGGAGTCTACATTTTTTATGTCTTTGTAGTAGGGTTCTCCTGGGTCTCCTGAGACAGTGTTTCATTTAATTCAAATATCAACAGATAGTTTGCGCTGACTGTGATGCCCCCTGAGCCTGCAGGACAGCTTAAATTTCATTAGAACTTAATTGGGGCTGCTTATCTACCGTCTGGACTATCCTGCGTTGCAACCTTTAATCAATTTTTCTCTGTCATCTACACCCAGAGAGATTAGCTACAGTGCCATGGGTTGTAAACTTCCTGATTATGTTGGGCACCATGGTAAAAGAATCATAGAATGGTAGAGTTGGAAGGGACCTCAAGGGTCATCTGGTCCAACTCCCTGCACATACACGATTTCCTAAATCATCCCAGCTATATGCTTATCCAGTTTCTGCTTGAACAGTTCCTTTGATGGAGAGCTCACTACCTCCTGTGGTTGCCTCTTCCACTCTCTGACTGCCCTCACTGTCAGAAAGTTTTTCCTAATGTCTAATCTGAATCTCCTTCCTTTTAGTTTCATCCCATTGCTTCTTGTACTTCCTTGTGCTAATGAGAATAGGGTAGTCAACTTCTCTCCTTTTTAACTGATTTCAGGTGTGGTTTTCATATTGCCCACACCTGCTACTTGCCACAGGAGACTTTGAATGAGCATCAAATGCTTGAAACAAAGTTGTTTACCCACAATTTTGGAAAGGTGCCAACAATTTCGTCTGGCCCATTTTTGGGGTTTCATGTAAAATTATGTACAATTTGCCTTTTTCTCAGGTTTTTTTTTGTGTTCCATACAGACAAAGAAAACAAACATGTGTATAATAAAACCTGGGAAGTGGCAATAATTTTCTGGAAGAAAAACGTAATTTTCTGGAACAATTAAAAGGGTGCCAACACTTTTGGCCATGACTGTATATATCTTGTATTTTCCTGATTTGATATACGAGGGGCTGCTGATAAGTCTTTGGCTTTGTGATTTTTTTTGCTTCTATGGTAACGAATATTACATCATATGAAATCCTTATGTGTCTAATATATGTTTTCAAAATGTTGTGTTTGTTGCTTATGGCAACAGTGTTCTACGCACTCGGGAAAACAAAATAGCGGAGTCTAATGTGATATTCACAGCAGAGGAGTGATAAAATTCTTGTTTCTGCTAGGAAAGTCCGCGAAGGATATTCATGGTGATATGTCACAGACATTGGGGGATCAATGCTCTTCATATTCCACAGTTAAGAATTGGGTTGCCAAAATTAAAACGGGCCACTTCAGCATTAATGATGAGGAACGTCTCAGACGAACGAGAGTGTTGTTGTTCCGGAGATCGCCGATTTTGTGCACAACCTCATACTGTAGAATTGGCAAATTTCATCTAAAGCAAAAGCAGACATCAAGATTTCCCGTGAACGTGTTTGTGTCATTATCCATGAACATTTTGGCATGAGGAAGCTATCAGCAAAGTGGGTCACAAATGTTTGACAACAGATCAGAGAAGCATGCGAGTGAAAACTTCCCAGTCCATTTGTCAGTGTTTCCCGACTGATAAGAACTTCCTGGATCGACTGGTCACTATGGAGGAGACCTGGATTTATTTGTATGGCCCTGGAAAGAAGGAGCAGTCAAAAGAGTGGAGGCACAGTGGTTCTCCTTGTCCAAAGAAGTTAGGGAGCAAAACTCAGCCACTAATGGGTTGGCGTCTGTGTTCTGGGATAAGGAGGGTGTGCTGCTAGTGGACTACCTTCAAAAGGGTTCCACCATCAATGCAAAGAATTGCATTGAACTTTTGGACCAATTGAAGGCAGCTCTGAAGGCCAAAAGGCGCGGCAAGCTGTCCAAAGGAATCTTGCTCCTACAAGACAACGCCTCCGCTCACACTGCACAAGCGACAGAGCTGGGCTTCCAGCTGGTTGACCACCCACCTTATTCAACAGATCTAGCTCCTTCCAATTATCATCTGTTTCCAAACCTGAAGAAATACCTCAAGGGTACCAAATTTCACACCATTTCTGATGCCATTGCTGCTACGGATGCCTAATTTGAGGCACAACCGAAATCCTTCTTTTTGCTAGGCTTACAGAACTTGGAATACCAATGTAAGAAGTGTGCTGACATCAGTGGAGAGTATGTGGAATAGAGGTAAAGTATCATCATCCGATCTCGTTTGTTTCTGGGTAAAGCCAAAGACTTATCAGCAGCCCCTCGTATATGTACAGGGATATATTTATTTTAAAATATTTCTAATAAAATTAAGATACATTTTATCCTCTTGAAGTGTGACACATTATTTCTAAGGTTATATTTTGTTTGTGTACACTCAATTATCTACAGCCATGCTGTTTTGTGAATTTTTGATTTTGGAGTACGAAGAGAGCGGAGTCCACGTCTGCCATGACAACCCATTGCCTTCCTGGCCAAGGGGGCCCCAATGTGGTAAACTAGATGGGTCTAACTACTTAGATATTATGGTGGCCATTTACCAATGCACCTTGTAGGTGCCCCAAAAAGCTCTAGCATCTGTTGCAGCAGTTAAAGGCAGCTGTTAGCTGTATAATACCTCTGACTTTCACGATCTGTGTAACCGTATTTATTTGGTGGATAAAGGAAAGGGGGAAAGTTTACACATATAGGCTACACAGCATTTATTCCATTTGTCATTGTGGATTACATTTTCCAAAATCTTACCAATAAGAAGTGTAAATTAGCTGGCACTGTGAAGCTCACATCTTCATAGTATCATAGTTTTTGAAGGAAGATCTAAGCGGTACTTTGCACGTTGCGACATCGCTAGCAAATGCTAGCGATGCCGGGGGCAATAGCCCCCGCCCCCGTCGCACATGCGATATGTAGTGCGAGCTGCTGTAGCGAACATTATCGCTACGGCAGTTTCACACGCACATACCTGGTCGGCGACGTCGCTGTGACTGCCGAAGAATCCCTCCTTCAAGGAGGCAGTGCGTTTGGCATCACAGCGACGTCACCTCGACGTCACTAAGCGGCCGGCCAATAGAAGCGGAGGGGCGGAGATGAGCGGGATGTAAACATTAACATTACCGGTGGACGGCGGGCGCAGGTAAGGAGATGTTTGTCGCTCCTGCGGCTTCACACACAGCGATGTGTGGAGCTGGAGGAACGACAAACATCGTACCTGCGGACGCACCGACATTATGAAAATGAACGACGTGACACAGATCACCGATTTTTGACTGTTTCACGCTCGTTCATCTTCTCTCCTAGGCTTTACACGTTGCGACGTCGTTACCGGTGCCGGATGTGCGTCACTTTCGATTTGACCCCGACGATATCGCAGTAACGATGTCACAACGTGCAAAGTACCCCTAAGTCCATCGAGTTCAAACATTAGCCTAACATGTTCCAGAGGAAAGCAAATACCCCACAAGGCAGATGCCTTATGAGGTAAAAATTCCTTCCCAACCCCACATACAGCAATCAGACTAGTTCTCTGGAGCAACGTCCCATTAAATAATCTAGTGCCCATAACCTGTAATATTATATGTTTCAAGAAAGGCATCCAAGCTCTCGTTGAACTTTTGAAAGGAAATCAACCATTACATCATTGTGCAGAACGTTCCATAGTCTCACTGCTCTAACAGCAAAGAATCACCATCTGTGAGTATGATTACATCTTCTTTCCTCTAGATATGGAGGATGCCCTGTTGTCATCATCATTGCAGGCCTAAGTGTAAAAAAGATAATTAGAGAGATCTCTGTACTGTCCCCTCATATACTTGTACATTGTGATTAGATCGACCCTAAAGCTGGTGTCACACTAAACGACAGCGACAACGACGTCGCTGTTACGTCACCATTTTCGGTGACGTAACAGCGACCTTGTAAGTCGCTGTTATGATCGCTGCTTAGCTGTCAAACACAGCAGAAGCAGCGATCATAAGGTCGCTGTGCTACATGTTCAGAGAGCAGGGAGCCGCGCTTAGCGCTGGCTCCTTGCTCTCCTGCAGCACACATCGGGTTAATTAACCCGATGTGTGCTGCAGCTACATGTCACAGTGCAGAGAGCAGGGAGCCGCGCTTAGCGCTTGCTCCTTGCTCTCCTGCAGCACACATCGGGTTAATTAACCCGATGTGTGCTGCAGCTACATGTCACAGTGCAGAGAGCAGGGAGCCGCGCGCACTGCTTAGCGCTGGCTCCTTGCTCTCCTTGCTACAGTATACATCGGGTTAATTACCCGATGCGTACTGCAGCCACATGTCACAGTGCAGGAGCCGGCACTGGCAGCAAGAGCGGAGGCTGGTAACCAGCGTAAACATCGGGTAACCAGGGAAAGGTCTTCCCTTGGTTACCCGATGTTTACGCTGGTTACAGCTTACCGCAGCTGCCAGTGCCGGCTCCTGATCGCTTCATTTCGTCGCTCTCTCGCTGTCACACACAGCGATGTGTGTGTCACAGCGGGAGAGTGACGACCAAAAAATGAAGCTGGACATTCAGCAACGACCGGCGACCTCACAGCAGGGGCCAGGTCGTTGCTGGATGTCACACACAGCGACAGCGACGGGACGTCGCTGCAACGTCACAGAAAATGGTGACGTAGCAGCGACGTCGTTGTCGTCGTCGTTATGTGTGACACCAGCTTAAGCCTTCGTTTTTCCAAACTGAATGACCCGACGTATAATAACCTGTCCTGGTATTGCATTTCCCCATAATCTTAATAACCTTGGCTGCTTTTCTCTGCACCCGCTGTAGTTCAGCCATGTGCTTCTTATGCACCTGAGCCCAATATATTGTACACAGGTTGCAGTATTGACTTATATAAAAGAAAAACTATGTTCTCGTCATGAGCATCTATGCCTCTGTTAATACCGCCCTTTATTTTATTTGTCTTGGCAGCAGCTACATGGCACTGGTGATTAATGTTTCATTTGCCATCCACCCATACACCCAAGCCTGTTTCAGTGACAATTTAACCCAGTAATTTACAGTTTAGCACATAATTACGCATTCTATTTCGTCTACTCAACTCTTTGACTTTACATTTATATACATTAACCTTTAATTGCCTAATCCTCCAGCTTAGGCTGCTTTCACACTGTTTTTTTTAACATGCGTCATGAACTTTTTTTAACGCAAAAACGGATCCAGTGCAAATGCGTTTTCATTTCAATGCATTTGCAATGGACTCGCGTCAACCTGCGTTCACCTGCGTTTGCGTGCGTTATAGTGAGGATCCAGCGACTTGCAGTTTTTTAACTTTTTTCAAAAACGCTACTTGTAGCGTTTTTGAGCTGCATCCAAATACTGCAAATTGCTGGATCCTGACTAAACAGCATGCATATGCAGGTGAACGCTGGCATGCTGATAGACAGGATCCTGCTTGCTCTACTGAGCATGCCCAGAAACCAGCCTCGTGTGATCAGTCTCTCTCTCCCCCTCCCTCTCTCTCCCCCGCCTGAGAGCGGAGGACGCTCGTAACCAAGGTAAATATCGGGTAACCTCGGTCTTAGTTACCCGATGTTTATCTTGGTCACGTGTGCAGGCAGCCCTGCTCCTAGCAGCTGCAGACGCTCGTATCCAATGTAAATATCGCGTATCCAAGCAAGTAGCCCGATGTTTACCTTGGTTACGAGCCTCGGCAGCTGTCAGATGTCGGCTCCCAGTCTTTCACGTTCAGTTCCCCTCACTCCCGATCACATGACTCCAATGACCGCTCATAAACGTAAAGTGACAGGATCCTGCAAAATAACACATGCGTTTGCATGCGTTTTTCTTTGCAAAAACAGGATCCACTTTTGCAGCAAAAAAACGTTCATGACGCATGCTAAAAAAACGTAGAGTCAAAGCAGCCTTACATAAACCCCTCTGTAATAGTACATCATCCTACACTGTGTTGAAATTTTACTCTCTGTGCTCTTTACAAGGTAATTAATAATTTTTAAAAAGTGGGCCCAATACTGACCCCTGTGGTACCCATCTGTAACTGTGACCCAGTCCGAGTGTGTTCCATTAATAACCACCCTCTGTTTCCTATCATTCTTCCAGTTGTTAACCCGGTTACACATATCTGCCCCTAGCCCCATCACTCTCATGTTATGTGTCAACTTCACCCAGACAATATTTTAGGGGGCCAACACTATCATTTTTGAGTTTCTTACTGTTTATATAGTTGAAGAATATTTTTGGATTATTCATTCTTTCTTTCGCAATGAGTCTCTGTTTCAATGTTTGCTGCCTTTTTGTACTGTTTTATTTTTTTCTATAAGTATATAATGTCTTCCCACTACCCTCTTGCTTTGGTTCTCTAAACACTTTCTTGTTATCATTTAATTATACCCCTTACAGATCTATCTAGCCAGAGTGGTTTCCTCTTATTTCTAGGTTGTTTATTCCCATAGGGCACTGTACATATTGTGTACAGGTCCTATTCATGTTACTATAAAAGTGTGGTATTTGCTTTTTGCACTTTTATTTTCAAGGACATTGTCCCAGTTTATGGCATTGAGATCATTAGCTGTTGAAAATTAACCTTCCTGAAGTTTAGTGTCTTTGTAGCCTCCTTATTATACATTTCTTTGTCGCTCCATTGGGAGACCCAGACAATTGGGTATATAGCTACTGCCTCCGGAGGCCACACAAAGTATTACACTTAAAAGTGTAAGGCCCCTCCCCTTCTGGCTATACACCCTCCCTTGGGATCACGGGCTCCTCAGTTTTCATGCTTTGTGCGAAGGAAGCACACATACACGCATAGCTCCACTGTTTAGTCAGCAGCAGCTGCTGACTATGTCGGATGGAAGAAAAGAGGGCCCATAATAGGGCCCCCAGCATGCTCCCTTCTCACCCCACTCTTTGTCGGCGGTGCTTGTTAAGGTTGAGGTACCCATTGCGGGTACGGAGGCTGGAGCCCACATGCTGCATCCTTCCCCATCCCTCTTAGGGCTCTGGGTGAAGTGGGATTTTACCGGTCTCCAGGCACTGAGACCGTGCTCCATCCACAGCCCTGGAAAGCCTGCTGGAATGGAGCTGAGTATCGTCAGGGACAGGCCCTGCGACGTCAAGGTACTCTGTGTCCCCGCACATATCGCGCGCACACCGCAGCGTTGCTGGGTGTGTTAGTGCGCCGGGGACAACAGCGCTGCGCGCTGGTGCCAGTCCTATCTACAGCTTGGCTGAGAAGGGACATGTATTTGAAACTGCCGCGCGGCCGCCGCTGTCATTTTCGCTGCGGCGCGGCTGGGACTTGTGGTGCGCCGGGGACTTCCGCGCTGGCCGTGCATATATCACGGCCGCGCTTATTACTCGAGTCCCCGGCTTTTGCGGCCTAGTTTCGTTTCGTTCCCGCCCCCAGGCCTGCCAGTCAGGGGAAGGGCGGGACGCTGTGCAGAATGTCAGCACAGAGGGCTGGAGTCTGCTTTGCATACTCCAGCCCTCACACTGGGCACAGTGGGACACCAGTTTCCCGCACTTTTTCTGAGGACGCCCACGGTCCGCCCCTCTTCACAGGACGCCGGCAGCCATTCCTGCGTGCAGTCTGAGCTGGAGAGAGGAGACTGGGAGACCCAGACAAGGGATTCTGGTGCCCACACACCCGCTTTTCAGCGGGCGGTAAGCTGCCCTCAAGGGCTGACCCCCACTGGTGCCGAAGTGTATACTGTATTTTATGCTTGCAGCTTTACATTGCACTGTATGGTCGCTGGAGATTCTCTGCTATATACCCTCCTAGATTACTCAGAGGACACATCAGCATGTCGACCGCAAAAAGCAAAGGTGCCAAGGCACAGGCTTTCTATGCTGCTTGTACCGCATGTGGGGCTGTTCTACCGGCAGGTTCCACTGACCCCCACTGTGTGCAGTGCTCGGCCCCTGTGGCACTTGCTCGGCCGGGGCCTCTGCTGGAGGTGACCCAGGCAGAACCTCCTGTGAATACTGTCCAGGTGACAGGGACGGAGTTTGCAGTCTTTGCTGACAGATTGTCTGTGACTATGACTAAGATTCTTGAAACATTGCAGTCTAGACCAGTAACTCAGGCCATGGACACTGTTAACTCATTGCTCCCTGGTCCCCCTCAGTTGGAACAGCTCCGGGATCCGGGGGTGTCTCTTGCATCCCAGGGTGATGACTCTGACACGGACGCCAGTCCCAGACAGCCGAAGCGAGCTCGCTATGAGCGGCCTTCGACTTCATCACACTGGTCAGGGTCCCAGCAGGACTCTCTGTATGATGAGGCGGACATAGCTGATCAGGATTCTGATCCTGAGACCGCTCTCAATTTGGATACACCAGATGGTGACGCCATAGTGAATGATCTTATAGCGTCCATCAATAAAATGTTGGACATTTCTCCCCCTGCTCCTCAGATAGAGGAGACAGCTTCACAGCAGGAGAAATTCCATTTCAGGTATCCCAAGCGTAAATTAAGTGTATTTCTGGACCACTCTGACTTTAGAGACGCAATCCAGAAACATCACGCTTATCCGGATAAGCGTTTTTCCAAGCGGCTCAAGGACACACGTTATCCTTTTCCCCCGGACGTGGTTAAGGGCTGGACCCAGTGTCCCAAGGTGGATCCTCCAATCTCCAGGCTTGCAGCTAGATCCTTAGTTGCAGTGGAAGATGGGGCGGCACTTAAAGATGCCACTGACAGGCAGATGGAGCTCTGGTTGAAATCCATCTATGAAGCTATCGGCGCTTCGTTTGCTCCAGCATTCGCAGCCGTATGGGCACTCCAAGCTATTTCAGCTGGTCTTGCACAGATTGACACGGTCACACGTACATCTGCTCCGCAGGTGGCACCCTTAACCTCTCAAATGTCTGCTTTTGCGTCTTACGCGATTAATGCTGTCCTAGACTCTACGAGCCGTACGGCAGTGGCATCTGCCAACTCCGTCGTTTTACGCAGAGCCTTGTGGTTAAGAGAATGGAAGGCAGATTCTGCTTCCAAAAAGTGTTTAACCAGTTTGCCATTTTCTCGTGACCGACTGTTTGGGGAGCGCTTAGATGAAATCATTAAACACTCCAAGGGTAAAGATTCATCTTTACCTCAACCCAGACAAAATAAACCCCAACAGAGGAGAGGACAGTCGGGGTTTCGGTCCTTTCGAGGCTCAGGCAGGTCCCAATTCTCCTCGTCCAAGAGGACTCAAAAGGATCAGAGGAGCTCAGATTCTTGGCGTACTCAGTCACGCCCAAAAAAGACAGCCGGAAGACCCGCTACCAAGGCGGCTTCCTCATGACTTTCGGCCTCCTCTCTCCGCATCCTCGGTCGGTGGCAGGCTCTCCCGCTTTGGCGACATTTGGCTGCCACAGGTCACAGACCGTTGGGTGAGAGACATTCTGTCTCACGGGTACAGGATAGAGTTCAGCTCTCGTCCTCCAACTCGCTTTTTCAGAACTTCTCCACCTCCCGACCGAGCCGAGGCTCTGCGGCTAGCGGTGTCCACTCTAAAAGCGGAAGGAGTGGTGACCCCCGTTCCTCTTCAGGAACAAGGTCACGGTTTTTACTCCAACTTGTTTGTGGTGCCAAAAAAGGACGGGTCATTCCGTCCCGTTCTGGATCTAAAACTGCTCAACAAGCACGTAAAAACCAGGCGGTTCCGGATGGAATCCCTTCGCTCCGTCATCGCCTCAATGTCTCAAGGAGATTTCCTAGCATCTATAGACATCAGGGATGCTTATCTCCACGTGCCGATTGCTCCAGAGCACCAGCATTTTCTACGCTTTGTTCTAGGAGACGAACACCTTCAGTTCGTAGCTCTGCCTTTCGGGCTGGCGACAGCTCCACGTGTCTTCACCAAAGTCATGGCAGTAGTAGTAGCAGTCCTGCACTCTCAAGGTCACTCTGTGATCCCGTATTTGGACGATCTACTTGTCAAGGCACCCTCTCAAGAGGCATGCCAACACAGCCTGAACGTTGCGCTGGAGACTCTCCAGAGTTTCGGGTGGATCATCAACTTTTCAAAGTCAAATCTGACTCTGACCCAATCGCTAACATACCTTGGCATGGAGTTTCATACTCTCTCAGCGATAGTGAAGCTTCCGCTGGACAAACAGCGTTCACTACAGACAGGGGTGCAATCTCTCCTTCAAGGCCAGTCTCACCCCTTGAGACGCCTCATGCACTTCCTAGGGAAGATGGTAGCAGCAATGGAAGCAGTCCCTTTCGCGCAGTTTCATCTCCGTCCACTACAATGGGACATTCTCCGCCAATGGGACGGGAAGTCGACGTCCCTCGACAGAGACGTCTCCCTTTCTCAGGCGGCCAAGGAATCTCTTCGGTGGTGGCTTCTTCCCACCGTTTTGTCGAAAGGAAAGTCCTTTCTACCCCCATCCTGGGAGGTAGTCACGACAGACGCGAGTCTATCAGGGTGGGGAGCAGTGTTTCTCCACCACAGGGCTCAAGGGACGTGGACTCAGGAAGAGTCCACCCTTCAGATCAATGTTCTAGAAATCAGAGCAGTGTATCTTGCCCTACAAGCCTTCCAGCAGTGGCTGGAAGGCAAGCAGATCCGAATTCAGTCGGACAACTCTACAGCGGTAGCGTACATCAACCACCAAGGTGGAACACGCAGTCGGCAAGCCTTCCAGGAAGTCCGACGGATTCTGACGTGGGTGGAAGACACGGCTTCCACCATTTCCGCAGTTCACATCCCAGGCGTGGAAAACTAGGAAGCAGACTTCCTCAGTCGCCAGGGTATGGACGCAGGGGAATGGTCCCTTCACCCGGACGTGTTTCAGGAGATCTGTCGCCGCTGGGGGATGCCGGACGTCGACCTGATGGCGTCACGGCACAACAACAAGGTCCCGGCTTTCATGGCACGGTCTCACGATCACCGAGCTCTGGCGGCAGACGCCTTAGTTCAAGATTGGTCGCAATTCCGGCTACCTTATGTGTTCCCACCTCTGGCATTGTTACCCAGAGTGCTGCGCAAGATCAGGGCCGACTGCCGTCGCGCCATCCTCGTCGCTCCAGACTGGCCGAGGAGATCGTGGTACCCAGATCTGTGGCACCTCACGGTAGGCCAACCATGGGCACTACCAGAACGACCAGACTTGCTATCTCAAGGGCCGTTTTTCCACCTGAATTCTGCGGCCCTGAACCTGACTGTGTGGCCATTGAGTCCTGGATCCTAGCGTCTTCAGGATTATCTCGAAAGGTTATTACCACCATGAGACAGGCTAGAAAACCATCCTCCGCCAAGATCTACCACAGGACGTGGAAGATATTCTTATCTTGGTGCGCAGCTCAGGGAGTTTCTCCCTGGCCTTTTGCATTGCCTACTTTTCTTTCCTTCCTGCAATCCGGGTTGGAAAAAGGTTTGTCGCTCAGTTCCCTTAAAGGACAAGTCTCAGCGCTATCTGTATTTTTTCAGAAACGCCTAGCACGACTTACTCAGGTACGCACGTTCCTGCAAGGAGTGTGTCATATCGTCCCTCCTTACAAGCGGCCGTTAGAGCCCTGGGATCTGAACAAGGTTCTAATTGCCCTCCAGAAGCCGCCTTTCGAGCCTATGAAGGATGTTTCCCGTTCTCGTCTTTCACAGAAAGTGGCCTTTCTAGTAGCGGTCACGTCTCTTCGGAGAGTGTCCGAGCTAGCGGCGCTGTCATGCAAATCTCCCTTCCTGGTTTTTCACCAGGACAAGGTGGTTCTACGTCCGATTCCTGAGTTTCTCCCTAAGGTGGTATCCCCCTTTCATCTCAATCAGGATATCACATTACCTTCCTTGTGTCCTCATCCAGTTCATCAATTTGAGAGAGGTTTGCATTTGTTGGATCTGGTCAGAGCACTCAGGATCTACATTTCCCGCACGGCGCCCTTACGCCGCTCGGATGCACTCTTTGTCCTTGTCGCTGGTCAGCGTAAAGGGTCGCAAGCTTCCAAATCCACCCTGGCTCGGTGGATCAAGGAACCAATTCTTGAAGCCTACCGTTCTGCGGGGCTTCCGGTTCCTTCAGGGCTGAAGGCCCATTCTACCAGAGCCGTGGGTGCGTCCTGGGCATTGCGCCACCAGGCTACGGCTCAGCAGGTGTGCCAGGCGGCTACCTGGTCGAGTCTGCACACCTTTACCAAGCATTATCAGGTACATACCTACGCTTCGGCGGACGCCAGCCTAGGTAGACAAGTCCTTCAGGCGGCGGTTGCCCACCTGTAGGACAGGGCTGTTGACGGCCCTATCACGAGGTATTCTTTTACCCACCCAGGGACTGCTTTTGGACGTCCCAATTGTCTGGGTCTCCCAATGGAGCGACAAAGAAGAAGGGAATTTTGTTTACTTACCGTAAATTCCTTTTCTTCTAGCTCCAATTGGGAGACCCAGCACCCGCCCTGTTTTCTTAGGGATTTTTGGTTTTTTCGGGTACACATGTTGTTCATGTTGAACGGTTTCAGTTCTCCGATGTTTCTTCGGGTTGAATTTGTCTTTAAACCTGTTATTGGCTTTCCTCCTTCTTGCTTTTGCACTAAAACTGAGGAGCCCGTGATCCCACGGGAGGGTGTATAGCCAGAAGGGGAGGGGCCTTACACTTTTAAGTGTAATACTTTGTGTGGCCTCCGGAGGCAGTAGCTATACACCCAATTGTCTGGGTCTCCCAATTGGAGCTAGAAGAAAAGGAATTTACGGTAAGTAAACAAAATTCCCTTCTTTATTAACGGATACACAAAAACTTATAATTAATTAATAATGCTATTGATTTACGCTATGAATTTCACACTTTGCTATGCAGAAATTGAATTCGCTGATAAGACGACGATGAATTTATTTTGACCAAACATATTTTGCAGCCAGGGCTCAAAGTAATCAAATGAGTTGGCCTCCTCCACCTTTTCGGTGTTTGCAGAATAAATACGGTATATTTTTTCTAGTTTGTCTGTTCATCAGGTCATCGGATTAGGCTAGCAACTCAGCAATAATCTTTTTAAAACATCTTATTCTTATGGCATACATTTTCTTTGATGTTTTAGGTCACCAATTAACCTTTTTGAGTCTTCTGCTCTGTAAGGGTACTTTCACACCTCAGTTATTTGGGGGGTTTTTGGCGCAATCCACTGTTTTGGGAATCAGCGGAATCCATTAACGGATTCCGCTGTTTACCATAGACTTGCATTGATGACGGATTGTGCCAAAAGTACCTGCGTTGCTTCCGTTGGCCGACGCTCCGTTGCTTCCGCCGAGCGGAAGCAACGCTGAATGTAACGTTATTTGCTTGCGTCAAAATGACGCCGACCAGCGGATTCCATTGCTTCCGTTAAAATTTAAAATGGCTCCCTATGGTAGCGGATTCCGTTGCAAAGTGCTTTACAACGGAATCCGCTGCTGGATTCCACTAATTTCTACTGAGCATGCCCAGAATGAAAAAAATGAAAAAAAAAAAAACAGAGCCGACGCATTCTGTTAGACGGACGCCAAACGAATGCAACGGGTCTGTTATTTCACAGGAATCAGCTAACGTATTCCTGTGAAATAACGGATCCGTTGCATCCGTTGACACCACAAAAATAACAGATGCGTCAAAATGACGCAGCAACGGACCCAGCGGATTTTGCCCAACGGAAGTGTGAAACTAGCCTAAGTCTGTTACTGGGCTCTGTCAGGGGTCACCAAGCAGATCTGGAAATGTCTACCATGAATAGATTTGGCATAAGCCACACCATTTGCCAGATACCAGAGGTGAGCCCTGGCCTTCACACTTCAACACCTATACAGGGATCTGGGCTTACACGGGAGCTCCCCTGGATTGGGGCATTAGTCAGCTGCTGGCCGTTGGTGCAGACTCTGACAGGAGTGGTCAGGTATCCTGGTCAGAACCAGGGGGGCAGACAAAGCACAAGATCTGAAGGCAAAAGGAAAGTCCGGAATCAGGCAGTGGTCAGACAACAAGAATACCAACAAGATAAGCAGGAGATGGCTTAAGACTGAACCAGAGTAGATAAAACCTTTAACTGGCAGTTTGTCAGAGGCTCAGGAGTCTAAATAGAAGATAGTCACGCCGAGGGCTCACAGAAAGGAGCAACCGAAAAAGCCAGTAATTAATCCCATAGCTCCCTGACTAAGCAGCACCAAAAGTCCCAGAAATTAAACAGGATGCTGCCCAGCCACCAAAGTGGAAACACAGGCAATAGGTTCTGGCTTACAAGTTACAGACACCTTTTTGTTTTTAGTGACTTAAAACACCATTTACCTCTTTAAGATCCTTTCTTGTAAATTTTGAAAGAAAAGGTTCTGCCTGCTCCGGTGTAGGTGACAGAATGATTGCACCACTACATCGAGACTCCATTTTTGTTATTTTTTTTTTTTCCTCATTGACAATATTTTATATTGGTAAAGAATAATGCATACAAAAATGTACCTCCCCAAACTTCTTGTATCTTGCAGCTTTATATATTCTCGTTCCATCTAGGTGACTCTTCCTGAAGTCTTTTTCAGTGATTCTCTTTTTGTGTTACACAATGTTCTAGTTCTTATTAAATATATGAATACATAAATAGATTTCTTTTATTTTTGTTAGCCATTAAAAGGAATAATATGTTAAAAAACAAGGAGGGAAAGGGAACAGAAAGGAAGCTCCCAATGATTCTGCAGACCCACAGGTGCACGGACGTGGCTGGCAACCCACAAGACAGGAACATATTTAGAAGGAAAGTCCAGCACCAGAATATTCCTTAAAATTTCCGTTTCTTCTTTATTCAAAATTTACATACACAGTGCCTTAAAAGCATGTAGATACCCATGTTATGGCCCTATTAGGCCCCCACCTTACACCCACATCATGGATATCTACATGTTTTTAAGGCACTATGTATGTAAATTTTGAATAAAGAAGAAACTGAAATTTTAAGGAATATTGTGGTGCTGGACTTTCCTTCTAAATTTGTAAGAGGAATAATATCTTTTATTTTATTACTTCTCTTTCTGAGAAATATTGGCAATCTAAACTCAAAAAAAAATCTCCACAGCAAAAGATAATGGCCATCACCAGGTCAGAATACCAATGCACTAGCAGAATGCAGGAGACCCCCATGAAAAAGGCGGGGGCAGCACAGGTGCAAAATACTGATGAGCCAACAATTCACAACCTATCAATTCATGGAGGAGGTGGCTGTCTGGTATTAGTAATGTACACAGATGAGGTATGTGTAGGGCACCAGTCACACAGGTATGTGTCGTGCACATTGTACCGTGCAGCCTATTGATGATGCCCATACTGTTAGACCAGGCGGGCTACCCAGCACTATATGAGTGCACCCCACAAGGACAGACACCCCAATTTATCTAACCAATACTGAAGCGCCTGGCTGCATCCTGCATAAAAAAAATCTTAAGTCTTACCTATATTTCTCCTTTGTTTAGCTTCTCGTGCAAAGCTTTCTATGTTGAACACCGTATCCAAAATTCGGGGACAAGTAAAAAATCCAGGATACCCTCAACCAGAAGGTCTTCTGGGAGAATGCATGGTACGCTACGGAAAAGAGCTTGGAGATGAATCAAAATTTGGTGAGTACTAGTCCTCCTTGCTAATAGGCTTCAGTAAATGGCAGACCAAGAGGCCATTGGTAGGCTTTAGGCTAATATGAGCCTTGCGATAGCATCATGAGGGCATTGGGCGGACAGTGAGCCCCTTCCCTCTATGTGCTTAGAACAGTGGTTGATATTGAATTGGTTAAATTGCCAAGGTCAATGCTAGTTGTTATCTCCGCAATTGAATTTTGTGTCAATCAGAATACTTAAAGACTAGAATTGTATTGGACACTACACGAGTATAGAAAATCGTTTCTCCTTTTTTTTTTTAATTAATTAATCAAATAAATCACAAGTATTGGTAATCATACATACTGATACATATCACATTATATACAGGTGATGAACACAGGAACAACACCTAATTGACAATTGAAAACAATGTTTCTTCAGCGCTCTATTGGGAGACCCAGACGATTGGGGTATAGCTACTGCCCTCTGGAGGCCACACAAAGCACTACACTAAAAGTGCAAGGCCCCTCCCTCTCTGGCTATACCCCCCCGTGGTATCACGGGTACTCCAGTTTTAGCTTTGTGTGCGAAGGAGGGCAGACATTCCATGCATAGCTCCACAGATTTTAGTCAGCAGTAGCTGCTGACTAGTTCGGATGGAAGAAAAGAGGACACATATAGTGTTCCCAGCATGCTCCCTTCTCACCCCTGGATGGTGTTGTAAGGTTGAGGTACCTATTGCTGGTACAGGGCTGGAGCCTGACATGCTGTTTTTCCTTCCACATCCCCTTGGGGGTTCTGTGGAAGTGGGATCCTGCCGGCCTCAAAGCTCTGTCGCCGGGCTCCATCCACAGACCCATCAGAACCTGATGGATACGGAGCAGGAGTACCATCAGGGACCGGGCCCTGCATCATACAGGTACTCTGTGTCCCCGGCAGGCACAGACACACTCCGGGCTGGCTGGGTGTTGTAGTGCGCCGGGGACCGTACACTGAGCTGGTGTTCCTACAGTCATCTGGGGGACTTTGTGTTCTGGGAACGCAGCGCCGACCCTCACTGGACCGGGCGGCGCTGCTGTGACTTGTGGTGCGCCGGGGATACGCCGACCGCGCTTTTACGGCGGCGGCGTTTATAACTCTAGTCCCCGGCTTTTGGGCCTAGGACGCCGGCAGCTCCGATCGTTCCCGCCCCCACCCTGTCAATCAGGGTAGGGGAGAGACGCTGTTTCACGGCAGCGAGGAGGGCTGGAGCCTGATTTACATGCTCCAGCCCTCACACTAGGCACAGAGGGAGCAGGCTTCCCGCTCTTGGTCAGGAACGCCCAGGGCCCGCCCCCCTTCTTCCCTCAGGACGCCGGCAGCCATTACATGCATGGCTGGCTGGAAGAAGGACGCAAGGCTCTGGGAGACCTAGACTGAGGGGCTTTGGAAGACCACACACCCGCTCTTTAGCGGGCGGTAAGCGGCTTTTCAGCTGGCCCCTCTAGTGCCTCAGTGTATGTTAGTGTATTGTGTCACTGGACATAGAGATTTATTGATTTCTTGCACTGTGAGGTCGCTTCCTGGCTGAATACCCCAGATCGCTCTGAGGAAGCAGCAGCATGTCATCCACAAGACGCAAAGCTGCCAAGGCTAGGGCTGTGTGCACTGTGTGTGCTGCTTGTGGGACTGCTCTACCAGCAGGTTCCAAAGACCCCCATTGTGTGCAATGCTCAGATCCGGTGCTGCTTCGCCAGCCGGAGTCAGGAGAGATAGTGACCCAGGCTGAGACGCCTGTAAGTCCTGCCCCGGTGTCAGGGTCAGACTTTGCAGTTTTTGCGGTTAATATGTCGGTGACTATGGCAAAAATCCTGGAAACTTTGCAATCCATGCCTGGGGCTCAGTCTATGGACACGGCGAGGTCTATGTCCTCTAACCCTCCGCAGTTGGATTTAATCCAGACTGCAAGGGGGTCCCCGGCCTCTCAGGATGAGTATGATGACTCAGATGATTGCCCCAGCCACCCCAAGCGGGCTCGCTGGGAAAGACCCTCAACGTCATCACACTGCTCAGGGTCTCAGCGCAATCAGTCTCCCTGTGATGTGTCTGAAGAGAGTGATCAGGAGTCTAATCCTGGAACCCCTCTCAATCTGGATACCCCGGATGGGGACGCCATGGTAAACGATCTTATCTCAGCCATCAATAGGCTGTTAGATATTTCTCCCCCAACCCCTTCAGCAGAAGAGGCAGCGGCAGAGCAGGAGAAATTTCGTTTCCTCTATCCCAAGCGTAAATTAAGTGCTCTGTTGGATCACTCTGACTTCAGAGAATCAATCCAGAAACACGATGCTCATCCAGAAAAGCGTTTCTCTAAACGTTCTAAGGATACACGTTATCCTTTCCCCCCTGAGGTGGTCAAGCGCTGGACCCAGTGTCCAAAGGTGGATCCCCCGATTTCCAAACTTGCAGCTAGATCCATAGTTGCAGTGGAAGATGGCGCTTCACTTAAAGATGCCAATGACAGACAGATGGACCTTTGGTTAAAATCTGTCTATGAAGCTATCGGCGCGTCGTTTGCTCCAGCATTCACAGCCGTATGGGCGCTACAAGCTATTTCAGCTGGTTTAGCGAAAGTGGATGCTATCTTACATCCAGCGGTGCCGCAAGTGGCGTCCCTTACCTCGCAGATGTCCGCGTTTGCGTCTTACGCTATCAATGCGGTCCTAGAATCTACCAGCCGCACCTCAATGGCGTCTGCCAATTCGGTAGTTTTGCGCAGGGCATTGTGGTTAAAGGACTGGAAAGCAGATGCTGGTTCCAAAAAATGTTTAACCAGCTTGCCTTTGTCTAGAGAAAGACTGTTTGGCGAGCCACTGGCTGACATCATTAAACAGTCCAAGGGTAAAGACTCCTCTTTACCCCAGCCCAGATCAAGCAAACCTCAGCAGAGAAAGTGGCAGCAGAAGTTTCAGTCCTTTCGAGGTTCGGGCAAAACACAATTCTCCTCGTCCAAAGGGACTCAGAGGACGCAAAGAAACTCAGATTCCTGGAGGGCTCATTCACGCCCCAAGAAAGCAAATGGAGGAACCGCTTCCAAAGCGGCTACCTCATGACTTCCAGTCCCCTCCCTCCGCATCTCCGGTCGGGGGCAGGCTCTCCCGCTTTTACGACACTTGGATGTCACAGGTCAAAGACCGGTGGGTGACGGACATTTTGTCGCGCGGGTACAGAATCGAGTTCAGTTCTCGTCCTCCAGCTCGGTTCTTCAGAACCTCCCCACACCCAGACCGTGTAGATGTCCTGCGGCAGGCGGTGGACTCCCTAAGAGCGGAGGGAGTAGTGGTTCCTGTACCGTTTCAGGAACAAGGGAGAGGGTTTTACTCCAATCTCTTTGTGGTGCCAAAAAAGGACGGCTCATTCCGTCCTGTTCTGGACCTAAAACTGCTCAACAAACATGTGCACGCCAGGAGGTTCCGGATGGAAACCCTCCGTTCTGTCATTGCCTCAATGTCTCAAGGAGACTTCCTTGCCTCAATAGACATCAAGGATGCTTATCTCCACGTGCCAATTGCTACAGAACATCAACGTTTTCTACGTTTTGTGATAGGAGACGACCATTTTCAGTTCGTAGCTCTGCCATTTGGTCTGGCGACAGCCCCACGGGTCTTCACCAAGGTCATGGCGGCGGTGGTAGCAGTCTTGCACTCTCAGGGACACTCGGTGATCCCTTACCTAGACGATCTACTTGTCAAGGCACCCTCTCAAGAGGCATGCCAACTCAGTCTACAGGCTACGCTGGAGACTCTCCAGACTTTTGGATGGATCATCAACTTTCCAAAGTCAAATCTGTCACCGACACAGTCACTAACGTATCTTGGCATGGAGTTTCATACTCGAGCAGCGAGAGTGAAGCTTCCGCTAAACAAGCAGCGGTCCCTACAGACAGGGGTGCAATCGCTCCTTCAGGGCCAGTCGCACCCCTTACGGCGCCTCATGCACTTCCTAGGGAAGATGGTGGCAGCCATGGAAGCAGTTCCCTTTGCGCAGTTTCATCTGCGTCCACTTCAATGGGACATTCTCCGCCAATGGGACGGGAAGACGACTTCCCTAGACAGGAAAGTCTCTCTTTCCCAGACGGCCAAGGACTCTCTGCAATGGTGGCTCCTTCCCACCTCATTGTCTCAGGGAAGATCCTTCCTGCCCCCATCCTGGGCAGTAGTCACGACAGATGCGAGTCTGTCGGGGTGGGGAGCAGTGTTTCTACACCACAGGGCTCAGGGGACGTGGACTCAGCAGGAGTCCACCCTTCAGATCAATGTTCTGGAAATCAGGGCAGTGTATCTTGCCCTACTGGCCTTCCAACAGTGGCTGGAAGGAAAGCAGATCCGAATCCAATCGGACAACTCCACAGCGGTGGCATACATCAACCACCAAGGAGGGACGCGCAGCCGGCAAGCCTTTCAGGAAGTCCGGCGCATTCTGATGTGGGTGGAGGAAAGAGCATCCACCATATCCGCAGTTCACATCCCGGGCGTAGAAAACTGGGAAGCAGACTTCCTCAGTCGCCAGGGCATGGACGCGGGGGAATGGTCCCTTCACCCGGACGTGTTTCAGGACATCTGTCGCCGATGGGGAGTGCCGGACGTCGACCTAATGGCGTCTCGGCACAACAACAAGGTCCCGGCATTCATGGCGCGGTCGCGAGATCAAAGAGCGCTGGCGGCAGACGCCTTGGTGCAAGATTGGTCGCACTTCCGCCTCCCATATGTATTCCCGCCTCTGGCACTCTTGCCCAGAGTACTACGCAAGATCAGATCCGATTGCAGCCGCATCATACTCGTCGCCCCAGACTGGCCGAGGAGATCGTGGTATCCGGATCTGTGGCATCTCACGGTCGGCCGACCGTGGTCGCTTCCAGACCGTCCAGACTTGCTGTCTCAAGGGCCGTTTTTCCATCAGAATTCTGCGGCCCTGAACCTGACTGTGTGGCCATTGAGTCCTGGATCCTATCGTCAACAGGATTATCCCAGGGAGTGGTAGCCACAATGAGACAAGCTAGGAAGTCAACTTCTGCTAAGATCTACCACAGAACGTGGAAGATTTTCTTAACCTGGTGCTCTGCTCAGGGAGTGTCTCCCTGGCCATTTGCATTGCCCACTTTTCTATCTTTCCTGCAATCAGGGTTGGAAAAGGGCTTGTCGCTCGGCTCCCTTAAAGGGCAAGTCTCGGCACTATCCGTGTTTTTTCAGAAGCGTCTAGCACGTCTTCTTAAGGTGTGCACGTTCCTGCAGGGGGTCTGTCATATTGTGCCCCCGTACAAGCGGCCGTTGGATCCATGGGATCTGAACAGGGTACTAGTGGCTCTCCAGAAGCCGCCCTTCGAGCCTCTCAAAGAAGTTTCTTTTTCTCGCCTGTCACAGAAAGTGGCGTTTCTTGTTGCGATCACATCGCTTCGGCGAGTGTCTGAGCTGGCTGCTCTGTCATCCAAGGCTCCCTTCTTGGTGTTCCACCAGGACAAGGTTGTGCTGCGCCCCATTCCGGAGTTTCTCCCTAAGGTCGTATCCTCGTTTCATCTTAATCAGGATATATCATTGCCTTCCTTTTATCCTCATCCGGTTCACCGGTATGAAAGGGACTTGCGTTTGCTAGATCTGGTGAGAGCACTCAGGATCTACATTTCCCGCACGGCGCCCATGCGCCGTTCCGATGCACTTTTTGTCCTTGTCGCCGGTCCGCGCAAGGGGTTGCAGGCTTCTAAAGCCACCTTGGCTCGATGGATCAAAGAACCAATTATAGAGGCCTACCGTTCTGCTGGGCTTCCGGTTCCTTCAGGGCTAAAAGCCCACTCAACCAGAGCCGTAGGTGCGTCCTGGGCATTACGGCACCAGGCTTCGGCTCAACAGGTGTGTCAGGCGGCTACCTGGTCGAGTCTGCACACGTTCACCAAGCATTATCAGGTGCATACCTATGCTTCGGCGGATGCCAGCTTAGGTAGAAGAGTCCTGCAGGCGGCAGTGACATCCCCGTAGGGGGGGCTGTTTTGCAGCTCTAACATGAGGTATTTCTTTACCCACCCAGGGACAGCTTTTGGACGTCCCAATCGTCTGGGTCTCCCAATAGAGCGCTGAAGAAGAAGGGAATTTTGTTACTTACCGTAAATTCCTTTTCTTCTAGCTCTTATTGGGAGACCCAGCACCCGCCCTGTTGTCCTTCGGGATTGTTTTTGCTGTTTGCGGGTACACATGTTGTTCATGTTGAACGGTTTTTCAGTTCTCCGATGTTACTCGGAGTTAATTTGTTTAAACCAGTTGTTGGCTTCCTCCTTCTTGCTTTGGCACTAAAACTGGAGTACCCGTGATACCACGGGGGGGTATAGCCAGAGAGGGAGGGGCCTTGCACTTTTAGTGTAGTGCTTTGTGTGGCCTCCAGAGGGCAGTAGCTATACCCCAATCGTCTGGGTCTCCCAATAAGAGCTAGAAGAAAAGGAATTTACGGTAAGTAACAAAATTCCCTTCATTGGTATTATAGTCTATTGTCAATGTTTAAGTCTGAGTTATTCAACGGCCATACTATGAAGCCATGGAAGGTTCGATGGATAATAATTGGACACTTCATAGAGTCTAACCACTTTAAAGGGAATCTGTCGGCAGGCTATATAATCTGTAGGGGCTGAGACCCTGAATCCAGCGATGTGTGACTTACTAGCTGCATGTTGCTGTTTCAATAAAATCAATGTTTTATCACCATGAAATTATCACTACAGGTCTAGTTGCCTTGTGCCGTCTAGTCAACAGCTTTTTGTAACCTCATTCCACCACTGATTAACACACACAGACAGCTACCAATCAGTGGTGAGCTTATATGGGACTCAGAAATCTGAACACTGCTGAATCTGCAGAAGAGAAAACCATGATTGTATTAAAAGGACAGCATGCAGACCGGCAAGTGACACATTTTATGGAATCAGGGTCTCAGCCCCTACATCAAGCATGCTGCTCACATACCGTGTATGTGTGTTTGTATGTATGTATGTGTGTGTGTGTGTGTGTGTGTGTGTGTGTGTATGTACATATATATATATATGTGTGTGTGTGTGTATGTGTGTGTATGTATATGTATGTATATGTATGTATATATATATATATATATATATATATATATATATATAATAAAATGAAAGAGGTAAGAGTCCCGGTGCACCACCTACTCCGCGTGTTACTACACGTTCAGCTACTTGAGCCCTACTGAGCCATGGAGGGGGCCATTGTGCAGACTTGCGGTGAAGACCAAGATAAATCCAAAGGAGAAAGAAAGTCGCACTCCAGATGATCACCATATCACTCCGTCTTTATTGCAGGGGAAACATGAAGGTACAAGCGATGGGGAGGGTGAGACAAGCCGGCGTTGTATGGCTTGTCTCACCCCCCCCCCCCTCACCGCTTGTACCTTCATGTTTCCCCTGCAATAAAGACGGAGTGATATGGTGATCCTCTGGAGTGCGACTTTCTTTCTCCTTTGGATATAATATATATATATAATATATATATATATATATATATATATATATCTATATATATATATATATATATATATATATATATATATATATATATATATACATGTATGTGTATATATATATGACAGTGTCGGCGATCACAGCTGTTAGAGGGCGGTGCCAACAGTATAGCATAGCCAGCACTCAATTCGTGGAGGGATTCACCTCCTGAGCCTGCTCCGTACACACACGACATCTGCAGCCGTTGGGAAAGACAAATCTATTATTAATGTTGCCCTGATTGTGTCTTGGTTTTGTTTTTTAATTCTCTTGTGGAATACAGATTGTCAGAGGTGCTTACAAAGAAAATATTACTTTTCATCATTAGAAACTCAATAAGTAATAAAACTATTTCACCAGTAACATTCAGGCTTAATATTCTACTTCTTTAAAATAGGCAATGCATTGTTGGATGCTGGAGAGTCCATGAAAAGACTCGCAGAAGTCAAAGATTCTCTGGACATCGATGTAAAGCAAAACTTTCTGGATCCCATGCAAAACCTTGCTGACAAGGACCTCAAAGAAATACAGGTTAGTTCATATTAAATATTGTTTTTTGGGGAGTCTTTTAAGCTTTAGGCATGTGATACACTTAGGCTATGTGCCCACGGCACTATGTACCCGCAGATATATCCGCAGGTACATCCGCAGGTTTCCCGCAGCAGCTCCCCGGAATCCGCAGCTATCCATTGCTGCGGGATTCTAGCGAAATATCTGCGGTAAACCTGGAGACATACGTGCAACTTACCTGCCTCTATCTCCATAGTGGAGGGTTGGGATTTCCGCAGGAATAATTGACATGCAGTTACGTGTGGCTGCGGGACATCCGCAGCATATTCCGCAGCCGCACATACCACAGCATGGACCCAGACACTCCCCATGTCCCATAGGATAACATGGGGAGTGTCTGTGCTTGCTAAAATCTGCGGATTTATCTAGAAAATCTAGATAAATCCGCAGGTTTTCCGCTGCAAATTCCGCGGTTACAGTGTCCCGTTGGCACATAGCCTAATTGTATCCACAAGTATTCATATATATTGATAAATATATCACAGACACAGGAACCACACCAACTTATCCTTTGGGTTTCATCACGCTACCAAACTGCGTTGAGCATGAACCGGGACATAGAAGCAAAGCCTGACGTTCATTACTTCTGAAAAACCTTTGGAGGCGTAATATACAGCAGTATCAGGCGCAGAGTCTGCTTAATGTGGGTGCAGGCTGTTAAAAACAGCAGGCACCAGCCCTCGTGATGCGATGGTAGGTTGCCTATAGATGCCCGTACCAGTAAGTGTATATAGCAGCTGGGAACTACTAAAAGCGCTTCTGTTTGCAGTCTGGGCATGAGATGCAATAAAATCACAACCCTGCAAATTTTCCAAACTGAGACTCTGCTGCCTATTTATTTTGTGTGCATATTACAGAAATGTTAAAACAGTACATTATATATCCTGCATAGTGATGAGCGGGCACTACCATGCTTGGCTGCTCAGTACTTGTAACAGTCGGACGCTTGGATGGGCTGGACTTGTGTATCAAGAATATAAGTCAATGGGGAACTCGAGCATTTCCAGATCTTCCAGAAAAATACTAGAGTTCCTCATTGACTTCCATAATACTCGGATACTCCAGTCCAGCCCATCCGAGCGTCCATCTGCTCATTATAAATACTGAGCACCCAAGCATTGTAGTGCCCGCTCATCACTAATTCTGCATGGGGAAGGTCATAAAATGGGTTTTTGAGGGGCACTTAGCCTGCTTCATAAAAGAGGAGAATAAATACAACCAGAAAATTGTATGTAATAACAATTACAGCTCACACCGCTCCATTGGCGAAAAGGTAAAATGACTCAATGTGGAGCACAAAACAGTTTTTCTCCATAAAATATAAATGTAAATGTTGCATTACTGTGATTGTACGGACCCGCAGAATAAAGTGAGGAAATGTAATTTTATACAGAACAGGGAATTTTGTATAAACCCAAAAGCAAATGCAGAATTTTTGAGGTTTTTTTCCAGGATTATTTTCTTTTCTCTAAATTTTTCAGTACTATATAGGTTAAATTTAAAATATTGGACTTGCTCTGTAAAAAGATAAGCCTGCATACAAATACTGATACACTAATCCTTATTACACCATTCATTTTATCATGAGGTAATGGTAAGTATGAAAAAATATCCAAGATTGCAGAATTTCACTTTTTATTTCTATTTTGCCAATCCTTTGTTTCCAGCATTCATTTTACCATAACACTGACTTGGCAGTATGATTCTCCAGGTCGGTCTGACTATGCAGGTACCAAATATGTATAGTTTTTGTTTTTTTTTATTAAAGTGGTGACCAAATATTATGACATTTTAAAACAAAAAATGTTGCTTGTCCTCCCTTTATGAGATGAAGTACGCCTACGTCTGAGTAAATTAAACATTGACAAACCCCCAGGGCCAGATGGCATTCATCCACGAATATTGAGGGAATTGAGCTCTGTAATCGACAGACCGCTGTATCTCATCTTTTTAGACTCGCTTGTAACAGGGTTGATGCCTCAGGATTGGAGGATTGCTGATGTGGTACCGATATTTAAGAAAGGTAAGAGGGTAGATCCAGGCAACTACCGTCCAGTAAGCCTGACATCAGTAGTATGCAAGGTTTTTGAGGGCATTTTAAGGGATGACCTGCAAAAATATATTGCAGAAAATATGATAACTGACAGACAGCATGGATTCATGAAAGATAAGTCGTGTCTAACCAACCTGTTGGGGTTCTATGAGGGGGTAAGTTCAAACCTGGATATTGGTAATGCAGCTGATGTGATTTATTTGGACTTTGCAAAGGCATTTGATACTGTACCACATAATAGCCTTATACTAAAGCTCCAGAAGCAAGGACTAGGGGACACAATATGCAACTGGGTAAGGAATTGGCTAAAAGATAGGAAACAAAGAGTAGTCCTAAATGGTACATTCTCTAAATGGGCTATAGTCAGCAGTGGGGTGCCGCAGGGATCTGTGCTAGGACCAATTCTTTTTACTCTCTTTATTAATGACCTTGTGGATGGGATTGATAGTACAGTGTCAGTCTTTGCCGATGACACCAAACTATGTAGGATATTAAAAACTGACCTGGATAGTACAATATTACAAAAAGATCTGGATAAGATGTCAGAATGGGCAGATACTTGGCAAATGAGATTTAATGTTGATAAATGTAAAGTAATGCACCTAGGACGGAGTAATCCTATAGCTGCGTATACATTAAATGGAAGTAAACTCGGGACTACAGAACAGGAGAAGGACTTGGGTATTCTCATTACAAATAAGCTGAGCAGCAGCACTCAATGTCAAGCAGCAGCTGCAAAAGCAAACAAGATTCTAGGGTGTATAAAAAGAGAGATTAGATCCCGCGATCCCAACGTATTGTTACCCCTCTATAAATCACTTGTAAGGCCACATCTGGAATACGGGATCCAGTTTTGGGCTCCACATTTTAAAAAGGACATTCAGAAGTTAGAGTCAGTTCAAAGGCGGGCAACTAGACTACTACAAGGAATGGAAGGCCTCCCATATGATGGCAGATTGAAAAAGTTAGATATGTTTAGCTTAGAAAAAAGACGTCTCAGAGGAGATCTCATTTATATGTATAAATACATGTGTGGTCAATATAAAGGACTGGCACATGACTTATTTCTTCCAAAGACAGTACTAAGGACTAGGGGGCACTCACTGCGAGTGGAAGAAAAGCGATTCCGACAGCTAAATAGGAAAGGGTTCTTTACAGTTAGAGCGGTCAGACTGTGGAATACCCTACCACAAGAGGTAGTTATGGCAGATACTATAACAGCTTTTAAAAAAGGGCTGGATGATTTCCTCAGTACACAAAACATTGTTGGTTATAAATGACTTAGTGACTAAATGTAGAACTGGTGGAGGAAGGTTGAACTAGATGGACATAGGTCTTTTTTCAACCTAAGTAACTATGTAACTATGAGAGCAGTAAGGCCCCTTTCACATTGCGTTTTTCCCTACGTCCACAGGTCCCGTCGGAGCATCCGTCCGAACCGCCCCTCCCCCACTCTGCAAAGCGTGTTCCGGACGCATGCGCCCGACAGGGCCATTCACTGCTATGTAGCGCACTGCGTTAGCGTGTGCTCTGTTTTGTGCCATTTTTTGCACATATACGTTTCTGCAGACGGACACCCGAACGTAGTCCACCTACGTTCAGGTGTCCGTCTGCAGAAACGTATATGTACAAAAAATGGCACAAAACAGAGCACACGCTAACGCAGTGCGCTCCATAACAGTGAATGGCCCTGTCGGGCGCAATCGTCCAGAACACGCTTTGCAGAGTGGGGGAGGGGCGGTTCGGACGGATGCTCCGACGGGACCTGTGAGCGGAAGGTAAAACGCAATGTGAAAGGGGCCTTACATATTCAATTTTTGGGATATGGGGCTTGTTTTTGTGCCCCGTGTTGATGTCTTTATCGATATCATGTTGAGGTATATACAATGTTTTGATCTTCTGTTATTAAACTTCTTCTGTTGTTGCGGCAGCCAAAAAACTGCAATCCTGGCGGTTTTACTTTGTTTTTTTTTTGTTGCGCTGTTTACTGATCGGATTTATTTTTATATTTTGATCATACATTTACAAATGCAGCAATACCAAATATGTGTTTGTTTTTTTATTTCTTCATTTTTAACGTTGTAAAAGGAGTGTAATTTTTTGCAACCTTTATATATTCAACTAGAAGGTGGCCCGATTCTACGCATCGGGTATTCTAGAATTTACGTATTGTGTAGTTCATGTATGATTTTTGTTATATATATATATATATATATATATATAGATAGATGTTGTTGTGTGTAGTTACCAAGTGTTTGTGTAGGGCGCTGTACATGTTCTGGGTGTTGACTGGGTGTGACGGGGGGTGAGAGCGGTGTTGTATGTGTGTTGCGTGTGTTGCGTTGTTTGTGGAGCGCTGTGTGTCTGTAGCGTTGTGTGTGTGTTGCGCGGTTTGTGTGTGTGTGGTGTGTTTTGGAGGAGGTATGTTTTGTGCAATGTGTGTGTTGTGCGGTATGTGCGTATATTTGTGTGTGCAGCGTTGTCTGTGTGTGTGGGTGTCTGTGTAGGGCAGTTGTTTGTGGTTCCCAGTGTGTGTGTGTAGTGTGTTGTGCAGTGCGCGCGTGTGTGTGTGTGTGTTGGGGGGAGGTGTGCACTTCCCATCGTGTTCCATCCCTCATGCAGTGCACTCCCCATAGTGCTCCATCCCCCATGCAGCGCACTCCCCATCGTGCTGCATCCCCCATGCTGCGCACTCCCAAACGTGCTCCATCCGCCATGCTGCGCACTCCCAAACGTGCTCCATCCGCCATGCTGCGCACTCCCAAACGTGCTCCATCCGCCATGCTGCGCACTCCCAAACGTGCTCCATCCGCCATGCTGCGCACTCCCAAACGTGCTCCATCCGCCATGCTGCGCACTCCCAAACGTGCTCCATCCGCCATGCTGCGCACTCCCAAACATGCTCCATCCGCCATGCTGCGCACTCCCAAACGTGGTCCATCCGCAATGCTGCGCACTCCCAAACATGCTCCATCCGCCATGCTGCCCACTCCCAAACGTGGTCCATCAGCCATGCTGCGCACTCCCAAACGTGCTCCATCCGCCATACTCCGCACTCCCCATCGTGCTCCATCCGCCATGCTGCGCACTCCCAAACGTGGTCTATCCGCCATGCTGCGCACTCCCCATCGTGCTCCATCCCCCATGCTGCACCAGCATCAGCCTCTCTACCCGCAGCATCAGCCTCTCTACCCGCAGCATCAGCCTCTCTACCCGCAGCATCAGCCTCTCTACCCGCAGCATCAGCCTCTCTACCCGCAGCATCAGCCTCTCTACCCGCAGCATCAGCCTCTCTACCCGCAGCATCAGCCTCTCTACCCGCAGCATCAGCCTCTCTCCTCCCAGCATCAGCCTCTCTCCTCCCAGCATCAGCCTCTCTCCTCCCAGCATCAGCCTCTCTACCCGCAGCATCAGCCTCTCTACCCGCAGCATCAGCCTCTCTCCTCCCAGCATCAGCCTCTCTCCTCCCAGCATCAGCCTCTCTGTCCCCAGCATCAGCCTCTCTGTCCCCAGCATCAGCCTCTCTGTCCCCAGCATCAGCCTCTCTCATCCCAGCATCAGCCTCTCTGTCCCCAGCATCAGCCTCTCTACCCGCAGCATCAGCCTCTCTACCCGCAGCATCAGCCTCTCTACCCGCAGCATCAGCCTCTCTACCCGCAGCATCAGCCTCTCTACCCGCAGCATCAGCCTCTCTACCCGCAGCATCAGCCTCTCTACCCGCAGCATCAGCCTCTCTACCCGCAGCATCAGCCTCTCTACCCGCAGCATCAGCCTCTCTACCCGCAGCATCAGCCTCTCTACCCGCAGCATCAGCCTCTCTACCTGCAGCATCAGCCTCTCTACCCGCAGCATCAGCCTCTCTACCCGCAGCATCAGCCTCTCTACCCGCAGCATCAGCCTCTCTACCCGCAGCATCAGCCTCTCTACCCGCAGCATCAGCCTCTCTACCCGCAGCATCAGCCTCTCTCCTCCCAGCATCAGCCTCTCTCCTCCCAGCATCAGCCTCTCTACCCGCAGCATCAGCCTCTCTACCCGCAGCATCAGCCTCTCTCCTCCCAGCATCAGCCTCTCTCCTCCCAGCATCAGCCTCTCTCCTCCCAGCATCAGCCTCTCTGTCCCCAGCATCAGCCTCTCTGTCCCCAGCATCATCCTCTCTGTCCCCAGCATCAGCCTCTCTCATCCCAGCATCAGCCTCTCTGTCCCCAGCATCAGCCTCTCTACCCGCAGCATCAGCCTCTCTCATCCCAGCATCAGCCTCTCTGTCCCCAGCATCAGCCTCTCTGTCCCCAGCATCAGCCTCTCTGTCCCCAGCATCAGCCTCTCTGTCCCCAGCATCAGCCTCTCTGTCCCCAGCATCAGCCTCTCTGTCCCCAGCATCAGCCTCTCTGTCCCCAGCATCAGCCTCTCTGTCCCCAGCATCAGCCTCTCTGTCCCCAGCATCAGCCTCTCTGTCCCCAGCATCAGCCTCTCTGTCCCCAGCATCAGCCTCTCTGTCCCCAGCATCAGCCTCTCTGTCCCCAGCATCAGCCTCTCTGTCCCCAGCATCAGCCTCTCTGTCCCCAGCATCAGCCTCTCTGTCCCCAGCATCAGCCTCTCTGTCCCCAGCATCAGCCTCTCTGTCCCCAGCATCAGCCTCTCTGTCCCCAGCATCAGCCTCTCTGTCCCCAGCATCAGCCTCTCTGTCCCCAGCATCAGCCTCTCTGTCCCCAGCATCAGCCTCTCTGTCCCCAGCATCAGCCTCTCTGTCCCCAGCATCAGCCTCTCTGTCCCCAGCATCAGCCTCTCTGTCCCCAGCATCAGCCTCTCTGTCCCCAGCATCAGCCTCTCTGTCCCCAGCATCAGCCTCTCTGTCCCCAGCATCAGCCTCTCTGTCCCCAGCATCAGCCTCTCTGTCCCCAGCATCAGCCTCTCTCCTCCCAGCATCAGCCTCTCTCCTCCCAGCATCAGCCTCTCTCCTCCCAGCATCAGCCTCTCTCCTCCCAGCATCAGCCTCTCTCCTCCCAGCATCAGCCTCTCTCCTCCCAGCATCAGCCTCTCTCCTCCCAGCATCAGCCTCTCTCCTCCCAGCATCAGCCTCTCTCCTCCCAGCATCAGCCTCTCTCCTCCCAGCATCAGCCTCTCTCCTCCCAGCATCAGCCTCTCTCCTCCCAGCATCAGCCTCTCTCCTCCCAGCATCAGCCTCTCTCCTCCCAGCATCAGCCTCTCTCCTCCCAGCATCAGCCTCTCTCCTCCCAGCATCAGCCTCTCTCCTCCCAGCATCAGCCTCTCTCCTCCCAGCATCAGCCTCTCTCCTCCCAGCATCAGCCTCTCTGTCCCCAGCATCAGCCTCTCTGTCCCCAGCATCAGCCTCTCTCCTCCCAGCATCAGCCTCTCTGTCCCCAGCATCAGCCTCTCTGTCCCCAGCATCAGCCTCTCTGTCCCCAGCATCAGCCTCTCTGTCCCCAGCATCAGCCTCTCTGTCCCCAGCATCAGCCTCTCTGTCCCCAGCATCAGCCTCTCTCCCCCCAGCATCAGCCTCTCTGTCCCCAGCATCAGCCTCTCTGTCCCCAGCATCAGCCTCTCTCCCCCCAGCATCAGCCTCTCTGTCCCCAGCATCAGCCTCTCTGTCCCCAGCATCAGCCTCTCTGTCCCCAGCATCAGCCTCTCTGTCCCCAGCATCAGCCTCTCTGTCCCCAGCATCAGCCTCTCTCATCCCAGCATCAGCCTCTCTCCTCCCAGCATCAGCCTCTCTGTCCCCAGCATCAGCCTCTCTCATCCCAGCATCAGACTCTCTCATCCCAGCATCAGCCTTTTCTGTCCCCAGCTGATGCCTTTTCTGTCCCCAGCATCAGCCTCTCTCCTCCCAGCCTACCCCAGCCTCAGCCTCCCCCAGCATCAGCCTCTCTTCTCTCAGCCTCCCCATCCCAGCCTTCCCCAGGATCAGCCTCTCTCCTCCCCCTCCCAGCCTTCCCCAGGATCAGCCTCTCTCCTCCCAGCCTCCTCCAGCACGCCGTGCTCCTCTGCCGACACTCACAGATCCGATCGCATACACTCACACACACCCACCCACACACACCCGATCGCATACACTCACACACACCCGATCGCATACACTCACACACACCCGATCGCATACACTCACACACACCCGATCGCATACACTCACACACACCCGATCGCATACACTCACACACACCCGATTGCATACACTCACGCACACACACATTGACGATATTGCACATACGCGCTCATACTCACAACATCCGGAGATACCACATGCTTCTGGCCATGTGATCCTCCGGCAGGTCCTGGAAGCTCACAGCACAATATCGCCGCCGAGAATCAAGCGATATCCCAGGATGTTGTGAGTGTGTGGATGCGATGTGATGTGTGTGTGAGGTGTGTGTGATCTGATGTGTGTGTGTGCTGTTATGTGTGTGCGTGTGTGTATTTTCCGCCGCTGCAGGACCTTGATGCGCTGGTAACTATGCTACCATGGTTACCAGCGCATCTCGTCCCCCGCTCGCACAGGAGCCCACACCAGCATACGCCGGCCAGCCCCAGCAATGCGAGGGTATGTGTCGGCTGGTTTGGCGGCGTACGCTGATGTGGGCTCCCAGGGGTACAGTACTCACCTGGTAGTCGTGGCTCCGTGACCGTGTCGGTTCGGGGAATGCGGGGGGGCAGAGCTAGCGTGCATTGCGTGAGGGGGGCGGGGCGTGGCCGAGTTGCCAATGCCTGCAGGGTGCCGGGGCGAGAGGCCAATCTGTGGGGGGGGGGCGGAGCCTGGGCGAGCGGCCGGCCAATCCGTGTGGGGGCGCAGCCTGGGCGAGCGGCCAATCCGTGTGGGGGGCGGGGCCATGGCGAGCCCAGCGGCCAATCAGCTTTGTGTCACCGTAAGGACACAATTTTGGAGCAAGACAGACAGACAGACAGAGGCAATTATATATATAGATAAATGTATGTATATTTTTATTTCTTTATCGTTCCTATGGGAGACCCAAACATTGGGTGTATAGCTTCTGCCTCCGGAGGACACACAAAGTACTACACTAAAAAGTGTAGCTCCTCCCTCTGAGCATATACACCCCCTGGATAACCAAATATAGCCAGTTCAATGCTTTGTGTTCAGGAGGCATACATCCACACATGCATTCTCATCTGATTTTTGATTTTTGGAAAGAGTTTGAAGAAAAGCGGGTCCAAGCCTGGACTCCCGGCATGTCCCTTCTCACCCCACTGTGTCGGCGGTGTTGTTAAGGTTGATTTACAAGGCTGGAGCCTTACATGCCGCGCTCCTTCACCATCCCTCGGGTTCTGGCTTGAAGTGGGAGCCAGCACGGTTCTCCCTGCCTTGCAGGAGACCGGTCTCCATCCGCAGCCCTTCAGGATCCTGCCGGACGGAGCACTCATCCCCAGGGACTTGAAACCCTGCGTCTCACAAGCTAAGTATCTGAGACGTTATTTTCGGGGGGTCCCTTGTACTTTATTGTTGGGGAGAGTGGGCTGTGTATCTGTTCTGACATTTTTGGCCGGTTCTCTGGTTTTCACCTGAGAACCGCGCCGATGGTGCCTGCGCGCCGGCCGCATCGCTTAAATTTAGGCCCCGCCTTCGCCTGAGGCCTAGTTTCGATTTCACTGCCCCTGCATGTCAATCATGCAGAGTGCGGCTCCGCCCAGCGGCCGTTCGGCACAGGGGAGGGACACTCCTCTCTGAGTAAATGTACCCTCCCCTGTAAATCTCCTTGGCCCTCCAGATCCCGCTCTCAGAGTGGGCCCCGCCCCCTCTCCTCGCTCCGGCGCCATTTTATCAGCGTTCTCACAGCGTTCGGCGCTGGCTGCAGCATCTCTGCTAATCTGTCTGGGGGTCCGGGCTGTGGGATCTGGAGGGCACACAAACGGTCTGGTAAGCCACAACCTTCCGGTTGTGGACCTGCTTATATACTCTCTGGGGGTCATTCTGGCTCAGAGCCCCCACTTCAGCAGCATGTCTCACACGAGGAGCAAGGCTGCAAGGCTGTATGCAATATGCACTGCATGTAAGCTCGTGCTGCCTGAACCGAGCACATATCCACATTGTGATGCCTGCTCTAACCTGGCAATGCCTCAGCCTGGTATCGCACCCACAGTGGTCCCTCCGGCTGCTCCGGCTCCGGTGGCTGAACCCCCGGCTTGGGTAGAATCCTTCTCTAGGTCAATCTCCCAGTCTTTTGCCGACTCCATGGGACAGCTGTCCAGGACTTTGCTGAACATGCATCAGCCCCCTTCACAGGGTGCCTCTGCTGCTAGGGCTCTCTCAGCGGAGCTCAGAGGATTCTTCATCTGGTCCCAGACCCCGTCCTCCTAAAAGGAGACGCAGGGCTCCCTCTCCTTCCTCGTCCCGTGGCTCTGATTCACGAGCTGACTCGCAGGACGAGGAGGATGCCTTTACTGGGGGCTCGGACGCTACCTCCATGTGCCCCATTGATCTGTCCGAAAGTGACGCAGATGTTAGTGATTTGATTGCGTCCATTAATTCTGTACTGGACCTCAATCCGCCAGTATCAGAAGAGCAACCCTCTCTGGCAGGAAAGCACCAGTTTACCTTGCCTAAGAGGACAAGGAGTGTGTTCTTTAACCACTCCAGTTTTCAGGCCACTGTGACCAAGCCTAGGGCCTGTCCTGACAAACGCTTCCCAAAGCGCGGTTCTGATGACCGTTTTCCCTTTCCACCTGAGGTGGTCAAGGAGTGGGCTCATTCACCAAAGGTAGACCCTCCGGTGTCTAGACTCTCAGCCCGGACCGTTGTATCAGTGGCTGATGGCACCTCTCTTAAGGATGCCACTGACCACCAGGTTGACCTTCTGGCCAAATCTGTATATGAGGCGGCAGGGGCCTCGTTCTCCCCATCTTTTGCAGCAGTGTGGGCTCTCAAGGCCATCTCTGCTTCTCTGGAGGAGATGCATTCCCTCTCCAGGGATCTATGCCCGAAATGGTTGCCTTAACGTCCCAAGCTTCAGCTTTTTCATCCTATGCCATGTCTGCCATGCTGGAGGCTTCTCACCGCACTGCGGTGGCTTCGGCTAATTCCCTCGCTATCCGCAGGATCTTGTGGCTTCGAGAGTGGAAGGCAGATGCTTCTTCAAAGAAGTACCTTGCTGGGCTCCCTTTTGCTGGATCCAGGCTATTTGGCGAACAACTGGATGAAATTATTAAGGAAGCTACTGGCAGGAAGAGTACTTCCATGCCACAAACTAAAACCAGTTAACCTGCCCAGGGTAGGAACCAGTCGAGGTTTTGTTCCTTTCGTTCCTCCAACTATCATCCTCTAAGCCCTCGGCCTCGTCCACTAACTCAGCCAAGGACCAAAAGCCCAACTGGCGCACGAAGCCGCGTCCTCAGAAGACCGCAGGAGCTGCCGCCACTAAGGCAGCCTCCTCTTGACTATCTGGCCGCGCCAGCAATGTCCTTGGTCGGTGGCAGGCTCTCCCACTTTGGCGACGTGTGGTTTCAACACATCTCCGATCAGTGGGTGCGGGATATCATCTCCAACGGCTACAGGATCGAATTCTCTTCCAGCCCGCCAAACAGATTTTTTCTGTCAACTCCCCCCTGCTCCAAGGCCGCCGCCTTCTCTCAGGCCGTGGCATCCTTGCAGGCCAACGGAGTAATTGTACCGGTTCCCGCTCGGGAACGGTTCAGAGGTTTCTACTCAAATCTCTTCCTAGTCCCCAAAAAGGACGGTTCCTTCCAGCCCATCCTGGATCTCAAGCTTCTCAACAAGCATGTTCAGGTGCGGCATTTTCGCATGGAGTCTCTGCGATCAGTCATTGCCTCAATGACCCAAGGAGATTTCCTGGCATCCATCGACATCAGAGACGCCTATCTGCATGTGCCAATTGCAGTTTCACACCAGCGTTGGCTACGTTTTGCAATCGGAGAGGAACATTTCCAATTCGTGGCTCTCCCCTTCGGGTTAGCCACGGCCCCTCGCGTATTCACCAAGGTCATGGCAGCAGTGGTTGCGGTTCTGCACCTCCAGGGGTTGGCAGTGATTCTTTACCTGGATGACCTTCTAGTCAAGGCTTCATCCAGCGCAGACTGTCAGCGGAGTGTCTCGCTCACTCTCGCCACTCTAGTCCAATTCGGGTGGCTTGTCAATCTGTCCAAATCCACTCTGACTCCGACCCAGAAGCTGACGTACCTAGGGATGCAATTCGAGACTCTGCCGGCACTTGTGAAGCTGCCCTTAGTCAAACAGCAGTCCCTCCATCTGGCGGTGTGCTCTTTGCTGAGGCCCCGCCGTCATTCCTGGGACAGGCGGACTTCCTCCTTGCACAGGTTAGTGGCTTTGTCGCCACAGACCAGGGGCTCCCTTCAGTGGTGGCTTCGGCCTCTCTCTCTGTCTCAGGGACGCTCCTTCCTGGCCCCGTCCTGGGTGATCCTCACCACGGATGCCAGTCTATCCGGCTGGGGAGCGGTATATCTCCACCACAGAGCGCAGGGCACTTGGACTCCGTCCAAATCAGCCCTTTCAATCAATGTGCTGGAAACCAGAGCTGTGCTTCTAGCTCTCTTAGCCTTTCACCACCTGTTGGCGGGCAAGCACATCCGAGTCCAGTCAGACAACGCGACAGCGGTTGCCTACATCAATCACCAGGGCGGGACTCGCAGCCGCCTGGCAATGTTGGAGGTTCAACGCATCCTTCAGTGGACGGAGGACTCCAAGTCCACCATATCCGCAGTCCACATCCCAGGCGTGGAAAACTGGGAAGCAGATTATCTCAGCCGTCAAACCGTGGACAACGGCGAGTGTTCCCTGCATCCGGCAGTGTTTCTGCCGCAAGTGGGGCACTCCGGAAGTGGATCTAATGGCATCCCGGCACAACAACAAGGTTCCGGTTTACGTGGCTCGCTCCCACGATCCTCAGGCCTTGGCAGCGGACGCTCTGGTTCAAGATTGGTCCCAGTTTCGTCTGTTCTACGTGTTTCCCCCTCTAGCTCTCTTGCCCAGAGTCCTGCGGAAGATCAGAATGGAGGGCCGTCGGGTCATCCTCATTGCTCCGGACTGGCCCAGGCGAGCTTGGTACCCAGACCTGCTCCATCTGTCCGTAGAGGTGCCGTGGCATCTCCCGGACCGTCCAGACCTTCTCTCACAAGGTCCGTTTTTCCGCCAGAATTCTGCGGCTCTCAGATTGACGGCGTGGCTCTTGAGTCCTGGATCTTGACGACTTCTGGTATTCCTCCTGAAGTCATCTCCACTATGACTCGGGCTCGGAAGTCTTCCTCGGTCAAAATCTATCACAGGACCTGGAGAATTTTCCTGTCCTGGTGTCGCTCTTCCGGCCATGCTCCTTGGCCTTTTTCCTTGCCGACCCTTCTGTCCTTTCTACAGTCCGGTCTGCAGCTAGGACTATCCCTCAATTCACTCAAGGGACAAGTCTCGGCTCTGTCAGTGTTGTTCCAGCGGCGTATCGCCCGGCTATCTCAGGTGCGCACCTTCATGCAGGGCGCATCTCACATCATTCCGCCTTACCGGCGGCCTTTGGATCCCTGGGACCTCAATCTGGTCCTCACGGCTTTGCAGAAACCCCCCTTTGAGCCTCTTAGGGAGGTTTCTTTGTCTCGTCTTTCACAGAAAGTGGTCTTTCTAGTGGCCATAACTTCCCTCAGGAGAGTCTCTGATTTGGCTGCGCTCTCTTCGGAGTCACCTTTTTTGGTTTTTCACCAAGACAAGGTGGTTCTCCGTCCGACTCCGGACTTTCTCCCTAAGGTGGTTTCTCCTTTCCACCTTAACCAGGACATTTCCCTGCCTTCCTTTTGTCCGGCTCCTGTTCATCGCTTTGAAAAAGCGTTGCATACTCTGGATCTGGTGCGGGCGCTCCGGATCTATGTGTCTCGCACCGCTGTTCTTAGGCGGTGCACCTCTCTTTTTGTGCTGACCACAGGTCGGCGTAAGGGCCTCTCGGCTTCTAAGCCGACCTTAGCTCGTTGGATTAGGTCGGCCATTTCCGATGCCTACTAGTGTACTCAGGTGCCTCCCCCGCCGGGGATCAAGGCACACTCGACCAGAGCTGTCGGTGCCTCTTGGGCTTTCAGGCACCAGGATACGGCTCAGCAGGTCTGTCAGGCTGCCACTTGGACTAGTCTGCATACCTTTTCGAAGCACTACCAAGTGCATGCTCATGCTTCGGCAGATGCGAGCTTGGGCAGACGCATCCTTCAGGCGGCTGTCGCCAATTTGTGAAGTTAGGTTTCGCCTACTTCTCAGTTTTCTGTTTATTCCCACCCATGGACTGCTTTGAGACGTCCCAATGTCTGGGTCTCCCATAGGAACGATAAAGAAAAAGAGAATTTTGTTTACTTACCGTAAATTATTTTTCTTATAGTTCCGTATTGGGAGACCCAGCATTCTCCCTGTTGCCTGTTGGCAGTTTCTTGTTCCGCGTGTTATCACCGGCTGTTGTTGTAGACAGAGGCTCCGGTTGTTCCGGTTCTTGCTCTATCTCTACTTGTGGATGGCTATTCTCCTTCAGCTTTTGCACTAAACTGGCTATATTTGGTTATCCAGGGGGTGTATATGCTCAGAGGGAGGAGCTACACTTTTTAGTGTAGTACTTTGTGTATCCTCCGGAGGCAGAAGCTATACACCCAATGTCTGGGTCTCCCAATACGGAAGTATAAGAAAAAGAATTTACGGTAAGTAAACAAAATTCTCTTTTTATTTTTTTTTTCTCATATTTTGAAAACTTATTTTTCCCTAATACTGTATTTAATAGTCTCTGTAGGGAACTTGAACCTACAATGGTCTGATCACCCCTATTTCTATATACAGCAATGCCACAGCATTGCTGTATATAATAGAAATCAGAGCTCCTATGAATGCTGGCCATGGGTTGTGGTCATAAGCAGACCCTTGACTGTCATGACAGCACTTAGTGGCGGGAACAGCGCAATCCCCGCCTGAGGCCGTTAGATCACAATGTCAGAGTTTGACAGCGCGCTCTAAAGGCCCCGTCACTCACAGAGATAAATCTTTGGCAGATCTGTGGTTGCAGTGAAATCATGGACATATTGTTCCATTTGTCCACAGCCACAAACCTGGCACTGATTGTCCACAATTTCACTGCAACCACAGATCTACTGCAGATTTATCTCTGTGTGTGACAGGGCCTTAAGGGGTGAACAGGCACGGGTGGATCAGAGATCTAACCACGCCTGTTAGCTTTTACATTTCTGCTGATCAGATCAGCAGACATGTGCGGGGAATAATGGGGGCGAGCCTGCATTAAAGGGATAGACACAGCCAAAGCTATCGCTTCACGGGTGCACCGAGGAGCGGTCAGAAGAGCACGTTTCATCTGCCAGGGTGCATTAAATGGAGCTGTTTTAAATGTTGACAGCGGCATTTAATAGGTTTCCAGCCATGAGCGGAGTGCTGCTTCATCTGCGGCTGTTAGAGGCAGATGAAGGCTGAATAAATCAGCTTTGATCTGCAAGGAAAAATGCGGACTCGGCATATGAACCCCCATCAAAGGCAGAGAGATGATTTATGATGTGCATAGCTTGTCATAAGTCGTTAAAGGGGCTAAAGAAAATCTGTCACCAGGTTTTTGCCACCTAACCTGAGAGCAGCACAACGTAGGGGCAGAGATCCTGATTCGTGTGTCAGTTACTGGGCTGCTAGGTGTAGTTTTGATAAAATCACTGTTATACATCAGCAGGAGATCAAGCAAGTAATGAAGCATATTCAGGAGTTCTGTATAACGCCGCCCACACCACTGATTAGCAGCTTTCTGTGACACTGTGCATAGACACAAAGCTAAAATCTACCAATCAGTGGTGTGGGTGGGGTTATACAGAGCTCAGCATTCAGAGAACTGGTAGAGAAGCAACAGATAGAACAGCGAATTAATCAAAATAGTACCAGACGGCTCAGTAAGGGACCACTGGAATTGGGGTCTCTGCCCTTACATCATGCGCAAAATCTGGTGACAGGTTCTCTAAGTCAAGTTTTTATGTTTAATCCTTCTAAGTGTAATCCTTTCTTTAAAATATATTTTTTAATTTTCCATCATTAAAATCTACATTAAAAGAAATCTAAAAATTTGTGCAATTTTTACTCCACTCAATAAGCCTAATATTAGCCTCCTTTTACAGCTCTGGACAAATCCTTTAGTTGTTATCTCATCATTGCTGGCAGGATGATGATAGTAACACATCTGTATCATGTAGATAACACAGGATCACACGGCGCAGGGACAGAATGACACGATTTTATGCTCCCTGCCTTCACTTAGTGGAACGTCTATGCTGACCGACTCTCTTTAACAGATGTTACATTGCACACAGTGAGACATTACTGGTCATTCCTTCTCCATTGTAATTTCCCTCTTGTTCCTTTCAGCACCATTTGAAGAAATTAGAAGGCCGCAGGCTGGATTATGACTACAAAAAAAAACGCCAGGGAAAGATCCCAGATGAAGAGTTGAGGCAAGCCTTGGAGAAGTTCATCGAGTCTAAAGAAGTGGCAGAAACAAGTATGCTCAATCTTCTGGATACTGATGTAAGACACAAAACTTTTATTATTTTAGTAGTATAAAAATTGTTTAGGATTTTGGGGAGAAAATGCATTTACTAGTATCACCATGTAAATACTAGAGGGATTTACCAATATTTATGACCCAAAATTCTGACTCTATTTGGACCGAAGAATTCTTATCTCAATAATTGTAATGGATCTGTATAAAAATACATGACATATGGATGTTAAACGAAATGACGCGTTTTCAGTGCACCCATTGACTTGTAATGGGAGAGTATGATCTAAAATACAGTTCAAAATAGTTTATGCTACTTTATTCTTCCATGTGCATGTTCGTGTGAGCTAGCGCATTGGCTCTTGTGCTGTCCGTATGCTTCCCGTTTCGCTTTTGTGCAGCGCATGGACGTTTAATACGCTCATCTGCATGATCCCTTAACCTATTCCCAACATTGGATGTACCGGTACTTCTTTGACTGATTAAATGACTCTGGAAGCACAGAATGACTGTTCAAACCAAGTACAGGTGCTCAGTGCATCATGGCGGGCCAAACATTTATGTGCAACCTCCCACGGGCTTGTTTTCACTTTATCGCCAACTTCTCCTCTTCTTTAATTGACTGCTGTGGCTTCATTGACCCAGACATAGAAGAAAAAAAAGCAGGTGGGAAGGTGCACTTAAATCCTTTGCCCCACCATGATGCATTGGGCGCCTGTGCTTGGTTTAAACAGTCATTCTGTGCGGATAGACTCTTTTTAATTCGGATTACCTGACAGCCAAGCTCCTGCAGTAACAGACACAGGCTGGTGCCAACATTGTGACAGTGGCATTTAGATTGTTCTGAGAGTGGAGGGGCTCCCTCTCACCCCATTGCCCCTTACTGTGACAAAAACAGTACTGATGGTTGGAAAGCTTGAACATGATGGACATAGGTCTTTCTTCAATGTAACTGGAGGTCAAAGAAGAACCTCTGGATTTACCAGGTATACCATAAGCAAGGTGTAGCAAAACTGTGTAACACTGACATGTCTACTACCATGTAATACGAGGGGCTGCTGATAAGTCTTTGGCTTTTCCCAGAAAGAAACGAGATAGGATGATGAAACTTTACATTTAAGGCCGGGGCCACACTGGGCACTAGTGCGATCCTCGCATGACACTCTGCTCACGCTGGCAGCACAGTAGGAGCCGATTGTCATGCCACTGTCCCTGTGACTGAGGTCCGACTGTGCGAGCGAACCTCAGCTGCGGGGTGCAGGCTGGCTGGCTCTGAGGAGGGGCGGGAGGGATTTATCTCCCTCTCTCCTCCATAGCTGGTTATTGCGATTCTCGCTCTGCACGCGCGGTACACCGGTGTACCACGAGTGCAGTGCGATTTTTCTCTTGCCCCATACACTTGAATGGGTGCGAGAAAAAGTCTCGCATTGCAATCGCAGCATGCTGTGATTGTTTTATCGCACTCCACTCGCACTGTTTTTCTCACCGTGTGGCTTAGGCCTATTCCACATACTCTCCACTGATGTCAACACACTTCTTACATCGGTATTCCAAGTTTGTAAGCCTAGCAAAAAGAAGGATTTCAGTTATGCCTTAAACCAGGCATCCATAGCAGCCATGGCATCAGAAATGGTGGGAAATTTGGTACCCTTGAGGTGTTTCTTCAGGTTTGGAAACAGATGATAGTCGGAGGGAGCTAGATCTGGTGAATAAAGTGGGTGGTCAACCAGCTGGAAGCCTAGCTCTGCCAGTTTTGCCATGGTCACTTGCGCAGTGTGAGCAGAGGCATTGTCTTGCAGGAACAGGATTCCTTTGGACAGCTTGCCGCGCCTTTTGGCCTTAAGAGCTGCCTTCAATTGGTCTAAAACTTCAATGTAATACCTTGCATTAATTGTGGAACCCTTTTGAAGGTAGTCAACTAGCAGCACACCCTCTTTATCCCAAAACACAGACGTCATCACCTTAGTGGCTGATTTTTGCACCCTGAACTTGTTTGGATGAGGAGGACCACTGTGCCTCCACTCTTTTGACTGCTCCTATTTTTGAGGGTCATACACATAAATTCAGGGCTCATCCATAGTGACCAGTGGATCCAGAAAGTTCTTATCAGTCTGGAAACACTGACTCGGAAGTTTTCACTCACATGCTTCTCTGATCTGTTGTCAAACATCTGGGGACCCACTTTGCAGATGGCTTCCTCATGTCCAAATGTTCATGGATAATGACACAAACCCGTTCACGGGAAATCCCCATGATGTCTGCTATTGCTTTAGCTGAAATTCATCGATTCTCGAGTATGAGGTTGTGCACAGCATCGACGATCTCCAGAACAACAACCACTCTTATTTGTCCAGGACGTTTCTCATCATTGGTGCTGAGGTGGCCCGTTTTACATTTAGCAACCCAGTTCTTAACTGTGGAATATGAAGGGCATTGATCCCCCAATGTCTGCGACATATCACCATGAATATTCTTCACGGACTTTCCTTGCAGAAACAAGAATTTTATCCCTCCTCTGCTCTCAGTTGCTGTGAATATCTCATTAGACTCTGCCATTTTGTTTTCCCGCATGCGTAGAACACTCATCGACCACTATTAGAATAACTACCCAGGTGGAATTACACGAAAACCACTAAAAACACACCTCTATAAAAAATATATTTTTATTCAATTTATAATAGAAAATATAGATATGACACCAGATATCTGACAAAAACACAAAGACACTGTGCTCATCAAGGCCTAGTGGAGAGCAGAGGGAGCGTGCAGAGATAGATAGCTGAATAGCTCTCAGTGAACTAGGAGGGACTACGATACTCCTCAACTCCTCCTGCCTACTTGCGGAGAGTGTTATAAAGTATTGAACACTCCCCGCTCCGGGTGGCTGTCCCTATATATCCCTATGCTCCACTGACCTACACCACCACCACCAGGTGCATTGTGAAAAGACCAGGACAACATATAATGTATTAAAATCTGTTGGTTCCTGACTCGGACTGTAGACTATGCTACAGTCCAGATACTGTAAACAGCAGTTTAGGACAGAGCTAATGGGCCCAACGAGATCGGTGCCCACAGCTCCTCCCGACGCGTTTCCCCCCCTCCTAAAAAAATGTTCGGGGGTTCATCAGGGGTAATTAGCCAACATACACTTGGAACAACATCCAAGTGTGGTGTAATAGCAGCAGCAGGGTGTGCTTGTACAATATAACTTGACACCATCAACACAAGGGACTATAGATGTCCTCCTTCTTAGGTCCACTTTTCTTTTCCTCCAAAATGTGGTATTAATGTTGCTCAGTGTCTCACATCACCATATCCATTATAGGTAAATGATGCATGATGTTCTCCAAGGACATTCAACCCTTTGGCGCCACTTCTAGGCCTTTGCTATGAGTCTGAAAGAAGGTTTTTAGATGATGGACGATACACAGTTTTGGCACTTGAGATAAGGTGCAGCATGCACTCTCTAGCAGAAAAAAGTCTATCTGCCCTCTCTTAGGTTGTGGATCCTGCTCTCCTGGTTCGCTCCCTGGGCACTGATATTTCCTTAGTAGAAGCCCCAGGTGTTTCCTTAGTGGGAATCCTAGGTCACTACTTCAGATCCCTCTAGTAAATGAACACGTCCAGCAGGAGGCTCGGTCTTCAGTGACCAAGGTACCAGGCGCTCAGACGTATGAAGTTCCCCAGGGCACAGCTAGATGGCCTCCCAGGCTAAAGATCTGAAGGTCCGTAATGTCCCTGCTGCTTGTCTCACAACCCCCGAACATTTTTTTAGGAGGGGGGGAAACGCGTCGGGAGGAGCTGTGGGCACCGATCTCGTTGGGCCCATTAGCTCTGTCCTAAACTGCTGTTTACAGTATCTGGACTGTAGCATAGTCTACAGTCCGAGTCAGGAACCAACAGATTTTAATACATTATATGTTGTCCTGGTCTTTTCACAATGCACCTGGTGGTGGTGGTGTAGGTCAGTGGAGCATAGGGATATATAGGGACAGCCACCCGGAGCGGGGAGTGTTCAATACTTTATAACACTCTCCGCAAGCAGGCAGGAGGAGTTGAGGAGTATCGTAGTCCCTCCTAGTTCACTGAGAGCTATTCAGCTATCTATCTCTGCACGCTCCCTCTGCTCTCCACTAGGCCTTGATGAGCACAGTGTCTTTGTGTTTTTGTCAGATATCTGGTGTCATATCTATATTTTCTATTATAAATTGAATAAAAATATATTTTTTATAGAGGTGTGTTTTTAGTGGTTTTCGTGCGTAGAACACTGTTGCCATAAGCAACAAACACAACATTTTGAAAACATATATTAGACACATAATGTTTTCATGTGATATAACATTCGTTACCAATTAAACAAAAATAGATCACAAACCAAAGACTTATCAGCAACCCTTCGTACACCAGTATAAAGAAAATAAGGTTTGGAATAGTGTTAGCCGGTTGAAAAAATGATTGATTACTCTCCGTGGAAGATATAAAATTGGTCTCTTATTGTCTCTATGTTGGAGATACAGGACAGAAACTGAGAGCAAAGGTGAGATCTCATCGCCAGACAGTTACAGACAAAAAAACCCATATAACTTTAACCATTCATTTCTGTAGTCCAGGACACAACATGAATAATATGAAAGTTGTCATATTAAAAACCAACTTCATATCACAAAAACATGTGGGAATACAAACTTATTACAGTCTACCCTCCACACAGTACTATATCTTTAGGGAGGAGTTATGACTCTCTACAAAATCTGAGGAATCATCTCTGCAAGGGCACCAGGTCTTTGATCTTACATGGATATTGTGACTATAAAACTTTCACACTATTAATAAAAGCTAATGAATGATTTAATCTCTTAGCTCAGTGTTTATTTAAAGGGAACTTGTCACCAGTTTTTTAGTGTATGAGCTAATAGCACCACCGTCCTTAGCACCTATGCTGCGTTATAAAAAATGGTAGACTATGCCCTGACGCTCCCTGTACAGTCAGGGCCAGAAATATTTGGACAGTGACACAAGTTTTGTTATTTTAGCTGTTTACAAAAACATGTTCAGAAATACAATTATATATATAATATGGGCTGAAAGTGCACACTCCCAGCTGCAATATGAGAGTTTTCACATCCAAATCGGAGAAAGGGTTTACTAATCATAGCTCTGTAATGCATAGCCTCCTCTTTTTCAAGGGACCAAAAGTAATTGGGCAAGGGACTCTAAGGGCTGCAATTAACTCTGAAGGCGTCTCCCTCGTTAACCTGTAATCAATGAAGTAGTTAAAAGGTCTGGGGTTGATTACAGGTGTGTGGTTTTGCATTTGGAAGCTGTTGCTGTGACCAGACAACATGCGGTCTAAGGAACTCTCAATTGAGGTGAAGCAGAACATCCTGAGGCTGAAAAAAAAGAAAAAATCCATCAGAGAGATAGCAGACATGCTTGGAGTAGCAAAATCAACAGTCGGGTACATTCTGAGAAAAAAGGAATTGACTGGTGAGCTTGGGAACTCAAAAAGGCCTGGGCGTCCACGGATGACAACAGTGGTGGATGATCGCCGCATACTTTCTTTGGTGAAGAAGAACCCGTTCACAACATCAACTGAAGTCCAGAACACTCTCAGTGAAGTAGGTGTATCTGTCTCTAAGTCAACAGTAAAGAGAAGACTCCATAAAAGTAAATACAAAGGGTTCATATCTAGATGCAAACCATTCATCAATTCCAAAAATAGACAGGCCAGAGTTAAATTTGCTGAAAAACACCTCATGAAGCCAGCTCAGTTCTGGAAAAGTATTCTATGGACAGATGAGACAAAGATCAACCTGTACCAGAATGATGGGAAGAAAAAAGTTTGGAGAAGAAGGGGAACGGCACATGATCCAAGGCACACCACATCCTCTGTAAAACATGGTGGAGGCAACGTGATGGCATGGGCATGCATGGCTTTCAATGGCACTGGGTCACTTGTGTTTATTGATGACATAACAGCAGACAAGAGTAGCCGGATGAATTCTGAAGTGTACCGGGATATACTTTCAGCCCAGATTCAGCCAAATGCCGCAAAGTTGATCGGACGGCGCTTCATAGTACAGATGGACAATGACCCCAAGCATACAGCCAAAGCTACCCAGGAGGTCATGAGTGCAAAAAAGTGGAACATTCTGCAATGGCCAAGTCAATCACCAGATCTTAACCCAATTGAGCATGCATTTCACTTGCTCAAATCCAGACTTAAGACGGAAAGACCCACAAACAAGCAAGACCTGAAGGCTGCGGCTGTAAAGGCCTGGCAAAGCATTAAGAAGGAGGAAACCCAGCGTTTGGTGATGTCCATGGGTTCCACACTTAAGGCAGTGATTGCCTCCAAAGGATACACAACAAAATATTGAAAATAAAAATATTTTGTTTGGGTTTGGTTTATTTGTCCAATTACGTTTGACCTCCTAAAATGTGGAGTGTTTGTAAAGAAATGTGTACAATTCCTACAATTTCTATCAGATATTTTTGTTCAAACCTTCAAATTAAACGTTACAATCTGCACTTGAATTCTGTTGTAGAGGTTTCATTTCAAATCCAATGTGGTGGCATGCAGAGCCCAACTCGCGAAAATTGTGTCACTGTCCAAATATTTCTGGACCTAACTGTATATTCCCCTAAAAAACCTTTTGAATAGCTCCTGCGCTGTATGCAAATGCAACCGATCAGGTTTGATGGGTGTCTTAGCCGCGGCTCCTGTCCCAGTGAAGTGTGATCTGAGCATGTCCGCTCACACTGCTGTCACTCACAGAGAGGCAGCCTTGCCCCCACCAGTGACGTGCCCTGCTCAGTTTTTCCGATTCCAGTCTCCAGACCGGAATGATCAAATCCAGAACATCAAAATAGGAATATAGGAACCACAGAGAGATGAGGTTACAGAAGAAGGGTAGGTAGCAGAAGTATATTAGGAAAGTGTTAGTTAGGAATAGTTAAGACAAAAGGGGGTCAGATTAGAAGTGGGAAATGCCTTTTGCATGTACAAATGTGCAGTCAACCATAGTTTTGCACATCTCTAAAAACTGAGCAGAGGCCAGATGGAGTCCAGAGTAAGTCTGCTGCCCCATTATAGTGAATGAATCTTTCAGGAGTTTTCTGTGAATCACGTATTTTGGAGATTGTAACGGTAAACTGCTGTAAGTAGTCGCTGTAGCCCAAACAGTGAACCTAGCCTTAAAAATTCTACGAAATGTCATGTACCCCTCAACATCGTACCAATAAAAGCTTCAACTCCACTCACAAAAAAACATTGTCTACATTATGCTGGAAAAACAATGTTCTTCAACAAATAGTTCTTAGATTCTTGAGAGATATTGCTCTTGAATGTTTACTACACTTCTTCATTTATGGCACTATTAATCAAAATTGTGATTGAGGGAATAGTGTCACAACGCTTTACTGTGTTCATGGTGGCGCTCATTTTTTCTTCTCCAGACAATCATTTTTCTGGATGTCTCAAACAGTCTGATGGGTGCTTTATTAGAGTATCTTTGCAGTAAGTACAGGGAACTGGGTTAAAATTACTTTCTCTGATGAAGCGTTGTCAGACTGCTTGGGATATCTGAAGGAAGGACGAAGAGGTGAGCACCACCATGAGTCCCATATCATGCCAATAAGAAATCAAACATCAAAGTCTGTGAGTAAAAGTGTACTGCAGACTAAACATTTGACCTTTCTAAAATACAACTATAAAAGTAAAAACAAATTTTATATTTTGTTTTGCCCTACTCTGTAGGTCATGGATGGATGAAGGTAGTTGCTATATTACAGTATAATTTGTATTCTTTTGTAGGTGGAACAAGTAAGTCAGCTTTCAGCATTGGTTGAAGCTCAGGTGGATTATCACAGGCAAGCAGTTCAAATACTGGAGGAGCTATCGGACAAGCTTAAGATCAGCGTCCGTGAAGCCTCCTCCCGGCCCAAACGAGAGATAAAAGTGAAGACCCCGGAAAACTATGACTATGGGGAAACAGACCATTCCAATGGAGGTATTTCCTGTAACCCTCCAAACAAGACAGCAGGTAAGATTTGTAAATATTCTGACGTAAGGGGGTTGTGGGATTTTTTTTTTTTACTCACCTTTACATTTCCTGATAATTCACATGACTGATGTAGTAAATCATTTGCTTTTTTTATGGGTTGAGCATATACAATGGAAACTTTAATGACCCCATTCTATAAAGTTTATTTGACTCCTAAACAACAAATTAAGATAAATAGTCTTTATTTTAAATGTCCTCATATTTGCAAAGCCCCTGTGCATCTAGCAGTACAGTTTGTTCTGGCTGTATAGCTCTGGTTCTCTGCACTTCTTTCTGCTGTTTGAGTCGCTACTGAGGAAAGTTGTGTTAAAGCAGAACAGTGTGTGGAGAGGCAGAAAGCCACCAAGTCTTCGGGAAGGGAAGATCACACAGGGTGTTGTCAGGGAGTAAAGCACACATGAAAGTCCCTCCAGATACACAAAGCTTGAATCTTACAAATGTTAATGAGGGAAACCTGGCTCCATGAGAAACAAAAGCATGGTTAAAACACCATATCAGGAGGTCTTAATATTAGTGAATCAGTGAACATTGCTACTTAAAATTATTAGCTCAATGTAAACATTTTTCCTTATCAAACAGGGATTAAATCTCCATGCTTACGTGCGCATATACACTACTGACAAAAAGTTAGGGATATTTGGCTTTTTGGTGAAATTTCAGGATGGTCCTAAAATGCCCTCTAACCTTTTGAGGTGACTTTAATGTAACCTTCTCTAATCCTTTGGATGCACGGGTTCAACTGTCCAATGTTTTAGTACTTTTTACACAACTTGCTGTTCTCTATCAGAGATCTTAATGGCAAAATTCACAACAGGTGTTTGATCCATGAATCGCCCAAAACATTTAGGGGTTCAATTAGAATTTCAATTTAAACAGTCCTCCTCATTATGCTAGTTACATTTTGACATCATGAGACCAAGACAACACCTAACAATTGATCAACAGTAGCTTGACATGGCGAGGTGTCGAGCAGTGTGGTCACTGAGCTTAAAGTGTCATCAGCAGGTTGCAACAGAGAAACAGAGAGATTGGAAGAGTCACAGAAAGGCATAGAAGTGGATGTCCTTTGGCCACATCTCATACTGATGACCGCTTCATTGTGAAAAAAGTTGAATAATACAGTCCAACATGCTTCATAGTAAAAACTGATAAAATACAACAACTTTATGACCTAATCATCTTTAGAGCAGACTCCACATTATCTGGCATCCTCACTCTTTGTCACACTTTTCATTGTCAGTGTATTCATCCAATGATGTTGCTATCTGTCCTGAGACCAGTACTTCTGCAAAAAATCACTGTCAATAGTGTCCAACACGCAAAATGCTAGCTTTTTTGTTTTTAACTCCTATATTCATACAAACTCATGACTCTATTGTTGGCGGTCATCACTCGTGGAACTACTGGTCTTGGCAGTACTGATAGAAACATTATTGTAGGAATACACCGATACTACGGTAATAGTGTGTTGAAGAGGGAGGATTCTGCTCGAAAGATCAATGACCCATGGATTCAGCCAGACTTTAGATAAAGTTCTATTCTGGATCCAGACTTGACCTGAACTCCACTGGAAGTAATTAATTTGTTACTTTAGGGCTTGCTGCATGTGGGCAGAGACTCAAACAGATCACTTACGGGAGTTAGTGGGCGGGCTTTTACATGTTTTTTTTTGTTTTTTTATTTTCTGTATACCCTACATCCGATCATGCTGTTGTTACCCCCAGTGTGAGCCGTTCAAACACTGCAAGCGGCTCGCACTGAGCGGACACTGAACGTACCTGACCACAGCAATGCTCGTTCAAGTGGTTTGCATGTAAAAAGCAACCAGACTCTAAAGGGTACTTTACATGCTGCGATATCGGTACCAATATCACTAGCGAGCATACCCGCCCCCCTCGGTTGTGCGTCACTGGCAAAATGCTGCCCGTGGCGCACAACATCGATAACACCCATCACACGGACTTACCTTCCCTGCGACGTCGCTCTGGCCGGCGATCCGCCTCCTTTCTAAGGGGGCGGTTCGTGCGGCGTCACAGCGACGTCACACGGCAGCCGTCCAATAGCAGAGGAGGGGCAGAGATGAGCGGCTGGAACATGCCGCCCACCTCCTTCCTTCCTCATTGCCGGTGGATGCAGGTAAGGTGATGTTCCTCGTTCCTGCGGTGTCACACATAGCGATGTGTGCTGCCGCAGGAACGAGGAACAACATCGTACCTGCAGCAGCAACGATATATGGGAAAGGAGCGACGTGTCAACGAGCAACGATTTTTCACGTTTTTGCGCTCGTTGATCGTCGCTCCTTGGTGTCTTACGCTGCGATGTCGCTAACGGCGCCAGATGTGCGTCACTAACGACGTGACCCCGACGATGTATCGTTAGCGATGTTGCAGCGTGTAAAGCACTCTTAACACTAATTTTTTTGTAAAGTCTATGTTCAGTCCTCTCTAATAATAATGTATTATGCATCCTATTTTGGAAACTACACATCTCATAATACTGTTATATGTTCCTAATAATGTTCTGTTTTTCGTTTCTTAGTTTCATCCGCCTTCCGCTCAGAGAAGCCCAGTAGAACACCTAGCAACCGCAGCTCCAGTAAGTTATTGGCTTCATGTTCCTGATCTACATAGCTTGCTTTAAAGGGAATCTGTCAGCAGGTTTTTGCTACCTCATTTGACAGCAACATAATGTAGACAAGGAGTCTATCCAACGGTGTATCACATAGATTTCCAGGTGCAGCCGTTCTATCATAATCAAAGGATTGAGTTTCAAGCATGTAGCTGAGGCCAGGGAGCTGCACCGCCCACATCAGGCTCTCTAGAGATTGTGCATTGACAGTGAGGTATCCGACACAGGAGGGATCATGTCGGACTCCGGTAGACGTGCGTTTCTAGTCCCACAATGTTAATCATAGGGTAATAAAGCCATTAGTTTACATAAACAATAAAACACACAGATAAGAGAGGCATAGTTGCTTTTTGTTTTGTAACCCTTACAGCATGCTGTCCTCAGCTTACATAGCAGAACCCTGCTGACAGATTCCCTTTTGAGAGCAGTTGTTTTATAAAACTTTATCTTTCTATGTTAATTTTTATATTTTTCTACCCAATATCTCCCTGCAGCACCATTGGACCAACCATGTTGTAAAGCTTTGTATGATTTTGATCCTGAAAATGATGGAGAGCTGGGCTTTCGCGAAGGTGATATTATTACTCTGACCAATCAGATTGATGAAAACTGGTATGAAGGAATGATCAGTGGGATGTCTGGATTTTTCCCCCTGAACTACGTGGAGGTTCTGGTTCCGTTACCTCAATGAGGAGTGCATTATTCTATTGGCGGAGATAGCCATTATCCAGCCTTTTGCCTAACAAAGGACCAAATTCTTGGGGTGCTGGTTGCAACACTCGCTTGAGAAGCAGAATGCCCCCCCATTTCTTGGACAGAAACCGATGATAATGCTTTATTGTTATGGATTCACTTCAGAACACTAGGAATAAACACGATTCCGTCCATATAATGTCTGTGATAACCTTTATGGACAACTCATGAGAGATTCATTGCCTAACTCGTAAACACTACTTTAGCACAATAACTGTATTGTCTTAAGAAAGATTTTCTACTTTTTTTTTTTCTTTTCAGTAAATTAGATAGCCTCTAAGGGGCTTGTATTTTCTATGTAAAGGTATTTTTTTTACATTTCTTTTTAATCTGCTACTTCTAAAACAAATTTATCCTGACTATATAAATACAAATGCATGTAACATATATATATATATATATATAAATATACACGTTACTACTTGTACTGTTACTGTAAATTTTATATTTCATATATAATCTTTGTACAATCATCCTTCTCTATAGCGTAGGATAATTGCTTTCCAATGTGACTTAAAATCTTGTATTAAAGAACACCAACATCTAAGCTTCATTTTCTGTGCTAAAAGGGCTAACACAAACATTTCATGTTTCCCATTTACTTGCAATAAATACCTTACTGAAGCCATAATCTGATATTCTCTCAGAGTTCAGAATGCATATTTAACGGATATATTTAAAAAAAAAATGCTTACACACAGCACGCTAGCTATATATATAATTTCACTTACAGGGAACCTGTCAGGTGCAATATGCACCCAGGACCATGAGCAGTTCTGGTGTATATTGCTAATCCCTGCTTAACTGTCCCTTTATACACTAGTATAGATAAAGAGATCTTTAGAAAAAGTATTTCTAAAGATCTGTTATCTTATGCTAATGAGCGCAGGGACTAGTCCCAAGGACGTTATAGCCCCCGACTAGTCAGGCCTCTTAGCATGACAGCACGCCCACAGGGGCGTACTAACATGCGGTTCAATGCAGCATCACCAGCAGTGTCGCGTGTACCTGTGTTCGCTGTGACCACGCTTCTGAATGCCGGGCACTTCCGGTCATGCGCAGTATGAAGCTGGGTGTACGCGTCCCGGCTTCAGACAGGTCTAGTGCGCATGACCGGAAGTGCCGGGACATTCAGCTCAGCGGTCACCGCGGACACAGCTACACGTGGCACCGCTGGTGACGCTCCATTGAATAGCATGTTAGTACACCCCTGTGGGTGTGCTAACATGATTGGAGAGCGGACTAGTCGGGGGATATAATGCCCTTGGGACTAGTCCCCGCGCTCATACCATATGATATAAGATCTTTAAAAATACTTTGTCTAAAGATCTCTTTATCTATGCTGTTGTATACAGGGACGGTTACAGAGGGATTTCTAATATGCACCCAGAACTGCTCGTGGTTCTGGGTGCATATTGCACCTCACAAGTTCACTTTAAAGGGAATCTACCAGCAGGTTTTTGCTCCCTCATCTTAGAGCAGCATAATTTAAGCAAAGAGATCCTAAATCCAGCGATGGATCACTTAGATTACTGGGTGCAGCGGTTCTGACACAATCAGAATTTTTAGTTTTAGCCATGTAGCAGAGTTGAATGAGCTTCCCCGCCCCTATCAGGCTCTCTATAGAGGTTGTACATTGACAGTGAGGTGTCAGAGGACGGGTGTGCCGGACTGCCAAGCACCAGACTATGTAGCCCAAGCAATAATAAAGTCCTGCTACTTAAATAAACATGGCAAATAAATAACAGATCAGACCTTGACAAGCAGGCCTCCCTGAATTCTCTGTGTTAACCCTTGCAGCATACTGTCTTCAGCTTACATTACAAAAGCCTGCTGATAATTACCTTTAATCTCATGTGTCTCTTTTCCATAAAGTTTAAAGGAGTTGTCCACTTTACCTTTTAAGCAAATGTGCTGAAGACGTGATTATTTTGGCACAAAATATGTTTATTGGCAAATATTTGAGATTCTCTTTCTGTAGTTATTAAACCAGCTTTCATCACAGACAGCACAGCTTTACTATTCACAAAAAAGGCTGCCGATCGAGAAGCATGTGACCAAGTTTGTCCTTCTGTTGAAATGATGATGAGACTCAAGCGGTCTCTCAGGATCTGACTGCTGTTTCAAATTATAATGTCATGTGTGCACGCGAGAAAGAACGATAGCAGACACTATATCGGTTATGGACCTTCTCCATGATGGACGCTGAGCAACTGCCTCTCTTTATTGTTTGAAACTTTTTACAGTTCAGGAGAAGTAAGGGGTATAGACAAAATACAGTCCAATCAAGTATCGCAGGCTGGACTCAGGACGTATAGGAATTAGCATAGTCTCTGCTGGATTGGTCAGTCAAAACTTTAGGAATTCTCCTTTGTTCATCATCTTGGGTGTAGACAGGATGCAACAGCCATCTTCAAATTACATGTACTGGTATATTGTATTAAGGAAAATACACTAAGTACACTAAGTAATATACATATATACGTATTAGTAAGAAACAAAAGCATTCATAAATATGTGGGTTAGTTTACATCTACTAAACTATATACCTGAGTCTATGGAATGGCTGAATTAAGTATTTTTGGTTACTTAATTCTTATCCTCAACACTTCAGCCACTTCCTATTAAACAGCTTTCCCGTATCTAGTGTTTTCCAATGGGTGGAGACGGAATAACTGCTCCAGTCACATGCTCCACCATCAACAGCCATTTTGAGATGAGTGTTGCTCAATATGTGAGGAAAGCAGCACGAACAGTAGAATTTAAGACCTATATGTTAGTAAATGCCACACAATCCGCATTGGACTGGCCACCGGAGGAACTGCAGTAATACCAGTCCTGGCCACGGTTACCTGCACTGGACTCTGGAGCTCTCAGCTGAGCTCCGGAGTGCCACCCGGCCTGTTCGCAGCTGAATGCAGGTTACCGCAGCCAGGACTGGTATTACTGGAAACTGCCGGTAATACCAGTCCTGGCTGCGGTTACCTGCATTTAACTCAAAATCTCACCTGAGCTGCGGAGTGCAACCTGGCCTGTCTGTAGCTGTGATGGAGTGAACTGTGACAGCCAGGAGTTCAGTCCTGCAAATCCACGGCTCAGTCCAGGCTCCACTCCGGAGCTCAGGTGAGAGCTCCAGAGTTCAATGCAGGTAACCGCGGCCAGGACTGGTATTACTGCAGTTCCTCCGGTAGCCAGTCCGACGCTGCACACAATTGTGCCCAATGCATTTGTTAAAATAAAGTTTATTAGTTAGTGGAATATCTGAACCTCATCCTTCCTCAATACACTTTACAAAATACAGGGTGGGACACCAAAACAACCCTGTTTTTCTTGTATGTTTTGTACAGGATGATCTGACACAAGATTCTGGAAGTGGTTTTAGCCAGTAGAATTACATAGTAGCTAACCTATAATTCTCAGCGACTGTACAAAGCTGTGCTTCTCCACAGCTGATCGGTGGGGTTGCTGGGTCTCCGTCCCACACCAATCTGATTTTGATGACCTATCCTATAGATAAGCCATCAACCTACTGAAAAACCACTTTATTCACTTGCAGTGGTTATGTTTCCTTGCAAAATTAAGTGATTGTGCAGAGAAATTATAAAGAGACCTCAAGGACACAGGGCTGCTACAGTTAAAAGCCACAGCGTGATGACTGCATGTGACAACAGTCCCTCCCCAATGCACTGATTCCTGGACCTTTGATAACGGGGTTTTTTTTTCTGCAATCAAACATCCAATCTCTAAACTAAAGGTATGATTTAATTCAACATCCCAGCGCCAGTGTGGCACTGCTTGTACTTTATATGGGAAAATCCTGCTGGATGGTTCCCTTTTAAAAGCTAAAACAATTTTGCTGTGTGAGACTTCTTCCTGTGTAACTGGGATGGTAGAGTCTGCAGCATGTGTGCACATAGAAAATCTCTGCTCCTAAAAAGAAGGTTTGCAAGTGACTCACCCTCACCAGGACCGTTATCATTCCCTGCTCGGTCTCGACCTCCGGCCACTGTCCAAATTTCAACTATAGGGAATTGGTGAGCCAACTATCGAGAGATAAAAAAATCCTATTACATTAGTAAGAGCGTGGATACTCTCGAAGCACTAAGCTGTACTAAGCTTGTACTTCTTGCACCTTGGGTGTTATCTTACACACAAAATAGGAATTTTTCATTCCTTGATGCTGGACCCAACAATTACATCTCGAAAGATAAAGTCTCTGCTGCTCTCTAACCTCATATCATAAAAGTTAGCTGCAATATTAGATGGCACAGTAAGTATTGCACAAGGTAAATCCTTCATGGATTTACTGACAATGGGGCAAATGTATCAACCCTGTCTCTAATTCTTAGGCTAGAAAGTTTTATCATGAACCACTGATAAATTTACTGCATTTCTTTCATGTTTTAAGGCTGTCTAGTCTACATTTACACCAGATCATGGTTGTCTTACTTTGGGATAGAAATGAGTGCCACCATTTTGTCTTTTTTTGTGTGTGCGCGCATTGTTACACCATAAACCAAGCCCTTCCCCAGATAAGCCACGTCAAAAAGAAAAAGTTTAGAACACAGAAATACTATGGAAATCAAGAAGGACCAAGGCCCTGATTCATCAAGACTGGCAATTTTCTTGATGAGGGGGCATCGTAGAGTCAGATGCTTCTGATTCTTGAAGAGGTGGCTACATCGTCATGAATCAGGAGTGTCTGACGAGTGGCATGCACCTCCTTGCCACATGCCAGAATCTTTCATCTGTACTGGACTGGAGTAAGATTTCTGCCGGAAGGACCACCACAGTTTGTCAAGAATTAGATGAGGTGTAACGTTACTCCCCAGCTCCATTGAGCTCTGCCCATTTGGCGAAGTTGGGAGAAACACGTGAAAATGACAAAATTTGATTCTTTTTTGCACAACTCCAAATCCCACCAAAACTTTGCAACTTTTAAGTTTAAATAATTTACCACAAAATTCTGGCAAAATTTCTTGGCTAAATCAGGGAACAAATTATGCCATATAAATGCCCCAATGTCTAGAATAAAAGAACACACCCAATGGATTTTCATGTCACTCTATAGGTTGAACGCAATAGAATTAAGTATACCTTCAACCTTAAAAACTATTTCTTTTATTTCTGTGTTAAAATCAAAGCTTTGCTGTAATAGGATCCCATAACAAAGACAGGTTGTCTTTTAGATATTTTTGTTGAATCTCCCATTATCTGGATTTGAAATATATTAGTAAAAAGTATATACACACAGATCAACAGCACTGTAAGTATAGGGCAGGGGTCTCTAACTCCAATGGGCACATAGAAAAAAAATAATTTGGGGGGCCACATTCATTGCAGGATAAAGTGACATTTTTAGTGATTTATTTTTTTTTCTATACACCTTTGGATTATTTGTTTTGAACACTTTTCTCTTTTATTTTATTTTTGCAAATGACATTCATCATATGGTTTATAGCATGGGTCGTTATGGATGTGGCTATGACAAATGTGCACTTTTTGGTTTATTTTAGTATGTATAAATTATATTGCATAGTTACATAGGATGAAAAAAGACCTAGGTCCATCTAGTTCAACCTTCCTCCACCAATTCTACATTTTGTCCCGAAGTCACTTATAACCGACAATGTTGTGTACTGAGGAAATCATCCAGCCCTTTTTTAAAAGTTGTTATAGTATCTGCCATTACTACCTCTTGTGGTAAGGCATTCCACAGTCTGACTGCTCTAACTGTAAAGAACCCTTTCCTATTTAGCTGCCGGAAATGCTTTTCTTCCACTCTGTGTATGCCCCCTGGTTCTTAGTATATAAAAGCATTTTTAATGGTAAAAAAAAATCATGCTTTATTAAATTTAATTTTTTTTACATTTTTTTTCTCCCTGTAAGTAATATTGTTTTACATTTAGCCTCATATAGTAATTTGGGCAACATCTTGTAGTATTGTGCACCATCCTGTATCCCATGCTGTAGTAATGTGCCACATCCTTGTCTACATCCTATAGTAATGCCCATCCGTTTCCTCATCCTGTAGTAATGTGGCCATCCTGGTCCCCTTCCTGTAGTAATGTGGCGATCCGTGTTCCCATGTTTTAGTAATGTGCCCATCCTTGTCCCCTTGTAGTATTGTGCCCATGCTGGTCCTCATCCTATAGTAATGTGCCCATGCTGCTCCTTTTCTTATAGTAATTTCCTCATTCGTAGTCCCCTTCTTGTAGTAATGTGCACATGCTGGTCCCCTTCTTGTAACAATGTCCCATCCTGTTGTAATGTCCCCTATTGTGCTGCTTTTCACATACACATTCTCACCCGTCCTTTGTTCCCTCTGTGTCTTCTTTTCTGTTTCTTGAGGCCAACAGGCAAATAGACCCCTTGACGATCGCGGCCGGAACAGGGGGCCGCCACCATTAGTACTTTATTTCAAGTGAATGTATTGCCGGCGCACAACAGAGCTCTCCACACAGCTATACCATAGGCAGCCACTGGCCAAGCAAAGGCCATCAGTTGTCATACTCCGACGTCACCTGCTGGTCTCTGATTGGCCGACGGCTGCCATTGGTATAGCTGTAGAGTGCTATTCTGCACGCCGCCTTTATACATTCATCTGAAGTAAACCACTGATGGTGGCGGCCCCCTACATTGGGCTGCGATTGTCAAGGGTTCTATATGCCTGCGGGTCCGTAAGATGCAGACTCATGGTCGGCATGTGGCCCACGTGTTTGTGACCCCCGGTCTAGCGTCACACAACCGTTTTTGTCATCAAAGAAACGCAGTCCTATTATATGCTAGCCACACTCTGAATACATTGTGATCTGAATTTCTCAGATGTGGAGAATTAGAAAAAAAATGTTTCCATGTTCCCGTTTGTATGTGCATGAAAATTGGACTGCACTCAAATGTCAAGAAGAGTGGCCAAGATTAGCGTGCAATGAAGACCCTATTCAATGAAATGTTAGGTTTATTTATATGTATAAATTTCATCCTCTGATAAAATAAAATCTTTAATGAAGTAAAGCTCTTCTAATTCTCTGCAGAAGGGTGCAGTGATGATAGGGCTGGTGCTCCACACAATGGCTCCTCTTACTCATTCTGCACTCCCAGCTCAGAGGTAAAAAAAAAATAAATAATAATTTGTGCTGGGAAAGCGCTTAAAGAGAACCAGTCACCGGATGTTTATAATACCTAACGGTCGGTGTGGAGTAGACTGGTCGGATGGGTGTCTCCGTTCTTTGTGTCCCGTGCCTCCTCTTTCAGCCATCTTTGTCCTCCTTCTGAAGCTAGTGTGGATGACGTGTTCTACGTCATCTACACTAGCTGACATTGAGTTCCTGCGCAGGCGCACTTTGATCTGCCCTGCTCAGGGCACATTCAGCTGCCTCACCCTTTCCACAGACATTGCTAATTAAGCACCATACTTGGATCTGGTCCGCCTTTATTTATGGTTGCTGGTCTGGCAATGTGAAGGTCAGTTCTGACATTGTCCCGGTATGTGCTGGGCACGCTGGGACCTGGGCTGCCTTTTATCTGCAGTTGCCTCTTTTTGCGACATGGAAGCGGTTATATAAATGTCACAGGTATGTTTTGTTCTTATGGTTCTGCTTTTAATTTATCTAGGAGGCCGCATGGCACAATGAAATAAAGAGAATTTTGTTACCGTAAATTCTTTTTCTTATAGTTCCGTCATGGGAGACCCAGACCATGGGTGTATAGCTACTGCCCCCGGAGGACACACAAAGTTACTACACTCAAAACGTGTAGCTCCTCCCTCCTAGCATATACACCCCCTGCTAGCCAGTCCTAGCCAGTTTAGTGCAAAAGCTGAAGGAGGACATCCACCCACAAGAAGAGACAGAGTAAAATCCGGAAGAACCGGAACCTCTGTCTACAACAATAACAGCCGGTGAAGACACACGGAACAAGAAACCTGCCAACAGGCAATAGGGAGGGTGCTGGGTCTCCCATGACGGAACTATAAGAAAAAGAATTTACGGTAAGTAACAAAATTCTCTTTTTCTTTATCGTTCCTATGGGAGACCCAGACCATGGGACGTTCAAAAGCAGTCCATGGGTGGGAATAAACAGACAACTGAGAAGCAGGCAAACCTAACTTCACAAATGGGCGACAGACGCCGGAAAAATGCGTCTGCCCAAGCCCGCGTCTGCCAAAGCATGAGCATGCCTTGGGTAGTGCTTCGAAAAAGTATGCAGACTAATTCGAGCTGCAGTCTGGTGCCTGAAAGCCCAAAAAGGCGCCGACAGGTCTGATCAAATGTGCTCTGATCCCCGGCGGGGAAGGCACTTGAGTACACTTGTAGGTCTCGGAAATGGCCGACCTAAGCCAACGAACCAGGGTCGGCTTAGATGCCGAGAGACCGCTACGCTGACTAGCAGTCAGCACCAGAGAGAGGTGCACCGCCTAATAACGGCGGTGCGAGACACATAGATCCGGAGCGCCCGCACCAGATCCAGGATATGCAACGCTTCCTCAAGCGATGAACAGGAGCCGGACAAAAGGAAGGCAGGAAAATTGCCCCGGATAAGGTGGAAGCAGTAACCACCTTAGGGAAAAAAGTCCGGAGTCGGACGAAGACCACCTTGTCTTGATGCAAAAGACCAAAAAAAGGGGGTGACTCCGAGAGAGTGCAGCCAGAACTCTCTGGCGGGAAATTATAGCCACTAGAAAGACTACTTTCTGTGAAAGATGAAACAAAGAAACCTCCCCAAGAGGCGCAAAGGGGGGTTTCCGGGAACCGGGAGGACCGGATTAAGGTCCCAGGGCTCCATAGGCCGCCGGAAAGGCGGAATGATGTGAGATGCGCCCTTAAAGGAGCGCACCGGAGCCAGCCGGACGATACGCCGCTGGCACATACTGACAGAGCCGAGACCTGTCCCTTAATGAGGGATAGTCCTAGCTGTAGACCGGACTGTGGAAGGGACAGGAGGGTCGGCAAGGCCAAAAAGGTCAAAGGACACTTTGGAGCTCGAGTCATAGCGGAGATGACTTCAGGAAGGATATCAGAAGTCGCCAAGATCCAGGACTCAAGAGCTACGCCGTCAATCTGAGAATTCAGAATTCTGACGGAAAAAACGGACCTTTTGAGAAAAGGTCTGAACGGTCCGGAAGATGCCATGGCAACCCAACGGACAGAAGGAGCAGGTCAGAGTACCAAGCCTGCCTGGGTCAGTCTGGAGTATGAGAATGACCCGACGGCCCCCTTTACTGATCTTGCGCAGGACTCTGGACAAGAGGTAGAGGGTGAAATACGTAAAGAGACGAAGCTGGGATCAAACATGAACCAGTGTGTCTACCGCAAAACCTGAGGATTGTGGACCACGTTTGGACAGCTGAAATAGTCTGCCTCGCAGTTTTCACATCTAGGATGTGGGCTGCGGATACGGTGGACTAGGAGTCCCTTTTCCACTGAAGAATGTTGAGCCGCCAAGATTGCCAGGCGGCTGAGTGTCCCGCCCTGGAAGCTGATGTAGGAAAACGCTGTCACGTTGTCCGACTGGACTCGAATGTGCCTAGCCGCCAACAGATGGTGAAGGCTTAGAGAGCTAGAAATACAGCTCTGATTTCCAGCACATTGATCCAGAGGGCTGATTCGGACAGAGTCCAAGCGCCCTGCGCTCCACGGTGGAGATATACTGCTCCCAAGGCGGATAGGCTAGCATCCTGGTGAGGATCACCCGGGACGGGGCCAGGAAGGAGCGCCCCTGAGACAGAGTGGCCGAAGCCACCACTGAAACGAGCCCCTGGTCAGTGGCGAAGCCACCACCCCGTGGGAGGAGGGAGTTCGCTTGTACAGCGGAAAACATCCAGTCTCAGAGGACGCAGGAGGAACTGGGCAAGGAATCGCTTTCATTGACGCCACCGTCTGACTAGCACCTGTATATGGTGTCTGATAGAACGACGTCGACCGCCAGCGGAGGGACTACTGATCGACTAAGAGCAGCTTCACAAGTGCCGACAGAGTCTCAAGAAGGCCGTCCAGGGCAAAAGATCACTGCAAATCCCTAGGGGTGCAGGACCTTAATCACAGCTGCCCCAATGAGAATACTCGAGGGGCCGTGGCTAACCCCAAGGGAAGAGCCACGAATTGGACCACTCCGATTGTCAAAACGTAGTCAACGCTGGTGTGAAACTGCGATTGACTCCTGCAGATAGGCATCTCTGATGCCGATGGCTGCTAGGGAATCTCCTTGGGTTCTTGATTGATCCGGTGAAAAACACACGGAACAAAACCGAGACTCCATGTGAAAACGCCACACCTGACTATGCTTGAAAAGCTAAAGATCCAGGTCGGAAGGCACCGCCCTCTTCGGGGACTAGTAATAGATTTAAGCAAAAATCTCAGAACCGTTCCCAGTCGGGAACCGGTACAATTACTCCATTGGCCTGCAAGAAATGCCACGGCCTGTGAGAAGGCGGCGGCCTTGGAGCCGGGAGGAGTTGACAGAAAAAATCTGTTTAGCGGGTGGACAGAATTCCATCCTGTAGCCATGGGAGATATAATCCCGCCCCCACTGAACGGAGACGTGTTAGAACCCTACGTCGCCAAGTGGAGAGAGCCTGCCCCCGACCAAGGAGGTTGTTGGCGTGGCTAGATAGCTCGGAGGAAGCTGACTCAGTGGCAGCATCTCCTGCGGTCTTCTGAAGACGCAGCTTCGAGCCATTTGGTTCTATGAACCTAGGCCGAGCTAGAGGACGATCAGATGGAGGAACGGAAACCACCGAAACCTCAACTGATTCCTGCCCTGGACAGGTTCCCTGGTTTAGGTTTGTGGCAAGGAAGAACACTCCCCGCCAAGAGCTTCCTTAATTTCATCCAGTTGGTTCCGAGGAAACTGGTCCCTCCGAAGCCACAGGGGGCTGCGGATAGCGAGGAAAGTAGCCAAGACCACCGCCGTGCGGTGTCCAGCATGGCAGACCTGGCAGGGATGAAAAGACTGAAGTCTGGAAGTTCAGGCAACCGTTTTGGGCATAGAGTCCCTGTGAGGGAATGCATCTCCTCCAGAGAAGCAGAGAAGGTACAAAAAAACCGCACTGCTGTAAAGCTGAGGAGAACGAAGCTCCTGCCGCCCCCATACCGACTTGGCCAAAAGGACAACCGGGCAGACCGCAAAACCTTAAGTGAGGAGCCATCATCCACTGACATAACGGTCCGGGCTGAGCCACCTGAGGTGAATGAGCCCACTTCTTGACCACCATTGGTGGACAGGGGAAACACAGTCCTCAGAATCACGCTTCATGGGAAGCGACTGTCAGAGCGGACCCTGGGCTGGTCACAGGGGTCTGAAAACTGGAGTGGTTAAGGAACACACGTTGTGTTCACCTAGATAAGGTAATTCCGGCGGATTGAGGTCCAGTACAAAATTAATGTACCGTGGGATCCTTATAGAGGTGCCATCAGCCACTGATACAACTATCCGGGCTGAAAGTCTAGACACCGGAGTGGCCACCCTTGGCGAATGAGCACACTCCTTGACCACCTCTGATGGGAGGGGGAGACAGGCAGCAGAACCCCGCTGTGGGATCTGCAGGACAGGCTGTGGGCTTGGACGCAGCGGGCTGAAAACTGGTTAAGGAACACACTCCTCGTCCTGTTAAAGGTATACTGATACCTTTCTGCCAGCGGGGAATACTCCCCTGATACAGGCGGATGGATGTCCAGTACAAGTATAATGGACGCAATCCAATCATTCGCATCTGCGTCACCTACGGACGGATCAATGTACATAAAGTAACGTCCGAGCCCCTGGTAGAGACATCCTCCTCGTCCAGTGAGTCAGCTCGTAATCGGAGCTGCGGGACGGGGAGGACAGGGGACCCTGCGTCTCCCTGTCAGGAGGACGGGGTCTGAGCCCAGAAGGAGAGTCCCTTGTGAGCTCTGCTGAGCGAGCTGAAGCAGAAAACGCCCTGAGAAGGGGGCTGCATGCTCAGCAGATGCCGGGACAGCCGACCCCTGGAAATAGGATTCCCCCAGGGGTCAGCCACCGAAACCGGAGCAGCTGGAGGGACCATTAATGAGCCTCCAAGCTGATGGGCCACAGTGGTTATGAGCTCGGTACAGCCGTACGAGACTACCTGCAGTGGACAATAAAAACAGCCTGCAGCCTCGCTCTGTGAGACATGCTGCAGAGGTGGGGGCTCTGTCTAGAATGTCTAGAATACCCAAGACAGGGGTTCAGCCTGGGGAGACTCCAGGCTGAGGTACCACCACATAAGAACCATTACAGTGTGGGTCTGTGCCGGTTCAGGCAATATCAGCTTACATGCAGAACATGTAGTGTACAGCCTTGGAGCTTTGCTCCTAGTGTGAGACATGCTGCTGAGGAGGAGGTTCTATAATAAAGAATTAACTCCTTCAGAAAGCCCTGAGAGTGTATAAAAGTGCACAACCAGAGGTTGTGACTTATCAGGCTGGTATATGAGTGCCCTCCGGATTCCAAGCCTGGACCCCCAGCCAGATATTCACTCCCTCTGCACTGCAGAGCAGCCAGCGCCGACCAGTGTACTAAGAACGCTGAGAAAATGGCGCCAGAGTGAGGGGGGGGGCGGGGGTTAACCCAGGAGCGGGAATCGGAGGGCTAAGGAGATGTACAGGGGAGGGAATCATCTCCTCAAAAAGGAGTGTCCTCCCCTGTGCAGAGCGGCCGGCGGGCGGCGCTGCAGTGTCCCCCTGCATGACTGACATGCAGGGGAACGAAACGAAACTAGGCCGCGGCTGAAGCCGGGGCCTAGAGTTATGCATGCGGCCGACAATCAGGCATCATCGGCGCGGTTCTCAGTAAAAACCGTGGAACCGGCCGGAAACACAGTAAAAAGCAGCATTATCAAAGTAAATCACTGTCCCCCCCAATAAAAGTGCCCCACATTGCAGAAGGACCCTCTGAATAACGTCTCTATACTTAGCTTTGAGACGCAGGGCCCAGTCCCTGGGTGGGGTGGGGGTTCAGTGCTCCGTCCAGCAGGGTCCTGCAAAAGGGCTGCGGATGGAGGCCGGTCTCCTGCAAGGCAGTGAGAACCGTGTTGGCTCTAACTTCAAGCCAGAGCCCCTAAGGGATGGTGAAGGAGCGCGGCATGAAGGGCTCCTGCCCTGAAGTCAACCTTAACAGCACCGCCGCCAGGGGGGTGAGAAGGGACATGCCGGGAGTCCAGTGGACCCGCTTTTCTTCCAAATCTTTAGAAAAAATGAAAAATCAAAAAAGGATGCATGTGTGTGTGTGATCCTCCTGACACAAAGCATGAAACTGGCTAGGACTGGCTAGCAGGGGGTGTATATGCTATGAGGGAGGAGCTACACGTTTTGAGTGTAGTAACTTTGTGTCCCCTCCGGGGGCAGTAGCTATACACCCATGGTCTGGGTCTCCCATAGGAACGATAAAGAAAAATAATATAGAGTAGAACCCCCCTATTGAGATTTGCCGTGACATTGGCAGGGGTGGCTCAAAAAAATTGATCAATATTTTGCTAAAAATCTAATTTTGTATTATAGTATAGTTGGAATAAATCCGTGAATTTACACTTTTTTTGATGCATGCCACTCTCAGATGTGCTGGCCTCTTTCTCTTTTAGATGTATTTTTATGCCTGAAGATTCCGGAGTTTGGAATTGAAATGTGTTTGTTTCATCTCAAGCATAAAGTTCAATGTACTCACCTTGCTCATAAGGGCTCATTCACATGACCGTTCAGATTGTCCTGGTCAGTTCCTGTTTTTTTGCGGACCCACGGACAGGACTATCTTTTCAATGTCTTTTGTGTAGGATTGGATGGCACACAGAAGCACTTCCGTGTGCATCCGATCCTACAAAAAACACATCTGATGCCGTATTTATGGATTCCGTTATTATGGAGCATGTCCTATTCTGTTCTGTAATAACGGACTGTGACTTAATACAAGTCAATGGGTCCGCAAAATCCCTGGAAGCCACAAGGAAGCACTACCGTGTGACCTTCGACGGATGCCCCTGCAGTCTGTGTCCTGCTCTCCCGCGTCTGCTCGCACTGCAGTGTGTCAGCCTCTGCCCGCACAGCAGTGCGAGCAGCCATGGGGATGATGAGCGTTGCTGTCAGGAGGTTAGTAAAGTTCATTACCTGCGGTGATGAAGTCTGCTGTACTCCTGACGTCAGCGCTTGTCACTGACTTCTATGCCCGCCACATTCTTAGATCACCTCTCGCGGGCGGCCAGAGACTGTGACTTGCGGTGACGCCACAGGCCGCTCGCAAGAGATGATCTGAGAATGCAGCAGGCATAGAAGTCAGTGGCAAGCGCTGACATCAGGAGTGCAGCGGCGTACATCACCGCAGGTAATGTACCTAGCTAACCTCCTGAAGTCAGCACTGGTCATGCCCTGCAGTGACCTGGGCTGACCTATTAATGTTAGCTCAGGTCACTGCACTGCTCTCCCAGCCAATCGGGAACGTTCTGTTATTCATTGACTGGGACAGTGAGTATGGATCGTCGTGGGACCCAGATTTGTTTTTTCTTTTTCAAATAAAAATGTCTTTTTTTTTTTATTACTGACTGGGTTAGTGATGTTGGGTATCTGATAGACGCCGTGATACCAATAACCCCAGGGCTTGATTCCAGGTGACATTACACATCTGGTATCAACCCCATATATCACCATTTGTCACCTGCACCAGGGCATCGTGATGAGCTGGGGTAAAGCACCAGGATTGGCGCATCTAATGGATGCACCACTTCTGGAGCGGCTGCAGCCTGCTATTTTTAGTCTGGGGATGGTCCAAGAACCTCGGACCTAACTAGTCTGAGAATACCAGACAATATTTATTTAATTTAAAATAACAGTGTGGGGTGCCCTCTGTTTTTCATTATCAGCCAAGGTTAAGCTGCCAGCTGTGGTCTGCAGGCGTCTGCTTTACCCGAGCTGGCTACAAAAAGATAAGAGGGACACTGTCGTTTTTTTTAATTATTTATTTTTTAGCTAAATTCAAGGCTTAGCACCCTTTAGTGCCACATAAAAAGGCACTAAAGGGTGCACAATTACAAAATGCTGGGGAGTGGGACATTATATATGTCTTTCTCATCTATTATCTATCCCTCCATTCATTCATTATCCCTCTATTTATCTCTATATCCCTCTATCTATACTTCTATCTATCTCTCTATCCATCTTTTTATCTACCTAGCTGCTTCTATTTTTTTGTGGTCCGCAAACAAAACGGAAGGCACACGGCCCGTATACGGAACGAATGTCATATGGATGCATCCGTGAAAAAACGGTACCGTTTTTTTGCTGACTGCAAAAACGGGACGGTCGTGTGAATGTAGCCCAAGGGTGTAATCCACCGGGCAAACACCACATTTGGACACCCACTGCAGTCCGTGTTGGTTGCGCCAACATATTGTTCTCTTCCCTACCCATGTTGTGCAACTGGGATTCTCTCTGCTGAAGAGACGATTAGACTAGGATATCTATACTTGTGACACATTTTCAATGGTGTTATACTCATGTGAGAGAATAGTTTCTTTAAAAACAAAATGTATGCTATCTTGTCTTATAACTGAATGATATCATAAGGTTCAGCTAGCAATGATGGGCAGGGAAGTTTCACATTTCTGTTTACACCCCCTTATTGTTCTTATTGATGCGTAGTTTGGAGGAGTTATTTCTTTGTTTATGGTGCTATACAGTGTGTCCACTCATATCCTGTCCACCGCCATTAACTTGAGAACGGCGGCAGCTATAGGCATAGAAGTGGTGTCTAGGTATAGTAAAGTAGCCATGTGCTATGCAATGAACCCACCTATAGCGCCACCTGGTGGAAAACAATGGAGTTAGCATTTTTATCTCGAAAACAGAATGAGAGAGAAAAAAAGTGAATTAAAAAATTGTAGGGCATCATCAATTCAATACGAATCGACACCTTGCATACAGAAATGCTATGATATGAAACCCATGACCCCACCAAAACATTGAATGCTGGTCACGCATATGGCACTCATTTAACGTTGATGCTCAACGTGGCCACCGTCAGCTGCAATGCACATCTGGACTGTGGACAGCATACTGTATCTTGCTGTACGTTGTGCAATATGGTAAGTGACACGTTTGCACAAGCATCTGTAATACGTCGTCGTAGGTCCTGCAATGTTGGTGGAGGGGTCGCATACACCTGCTGTTTGATGTGACCTCACAGAAAGAAGTCCAATGGGGTCAGGTCAGGTGAGCGTGGAGGCCACTCCACGCAGCCACCATACCCAATGACTTGTAGGAAGGTCTCCATGAGGCATCGCTTCACGTCCACAGCCTTGTGAGTTTTACACGTTCTAATCATAGCATTTCTGTATGCAAGGTGTCGATTCGTATTGAATTGATGATGCCCTAGAACTTTGTAATTCACTTTTTTTTCTCTATCTCATTCCGTTTTCGAGATAAAAATGCTAACTCCGTTGTTTTCCACCAGGTGGCGCTATAGGTGGTTTCATTGCGTAGCGCATGGCTACTTTACTATACCTAGACACCACTTCTATGCCTATAGCTGCTGCTGTTCTCAAGTTAATGGCGGTGGACAGGATATGGGTGGACACACTGTATAAATTGGCTACATGATGTAATAAAACAAAAACTTTCAATACACCACAAAGCGTGTGCTGTATTTATTTCCCAAGCGCTCGTAAAACAAATCTTATTAATTTGGAATTCAAGAGGCATAGAAGAAGTGTTTTTCGCTCACACTCATAGGACCCACCTCCTGTATTATTTTGTTCTCATGACTCACAATAAATATATTAGTAAGTGCCCATCCTTTTTACTTTTCCAAGATGGTGCTGTACTCAAAGGGCACACTCCCTGTATTATGTTGTTCTCGCTACTCACAATAAATACAGTAGTGCCTGTCCCTTTTTACTTTTCAAAGAATAAAGTTAACACTTTATTTGTGCAGCATAAGAATAGCGTAAAATTTAAAGAAAAGATACATGACGGCAGATTTGCAGTTTTTATTTTATTTCGTTCCAATAAAGAGTTAATAAAAGTTAGGTAATAAGTTAAACAGATCCCAAAATGATGCCAATGCCAACTCTTCCCTAAAAAAAGCAAGCCTTATATGGCTACAAATTAAAAAAAAAAATGTAACGAGACAACAAAAAATGAAACAAAAAGATGGTTCATTGCAAAGGCCACAGCAATTAGCCGATGTAGATCCCGAGTGGCTGAACTCAGAAATTGGCTGCAGGAGTTCACACCTCTTCCACAGGGTATTACCTGCATGGCTTTGTATCTGGATTTTCCTTGCCCTCAGTTATGTATGGTTATATCTTCATAGGCAAATAAATTTAACAATTTTAATTCTTTAAACAACTGTAATCAGATATCTGTGCAAGTATTTTAATGCCCCCATGTAAACATTAAAGAAATAGAGCTACAACTATTTTTATTGAATATATAGTCAGTGCAGATGACAACAATAATGTAAACTTAAAGGGAACATGTCACCAGATTTTTCCCTATTAAATTAAAATAATCCCCTTCTGCAGCTCCTGGGCTGCATTCTATGAAGGTGCACCTTGTCCCTGACTCCCTTTCCAGACCCCAAAAATAACTTTATAAAACTTGGCCGTTAGGTATGCTAATTACCTGTGTAGGCCAGATGGGTGGGCTCATTTTCTGCTCCTGTCCTCCCTCCTGGCGCTGATAGCCATCCTCCTTTCTTGATTGACGAGATGACGTCTCCGTCATCCACCTCGTCGCATTTTCAAATCTCGCGCCTGTGCAGTTAGGTCGGCTCGCGCAGGCGCAGTTCGCTCTGCCATATCGCGGGCAGAGCAGAAAACATAGCTGCCCTCGCTCGCGCCGGTGAGCTAAATGTGCAGGCGCGAGATTATGGGCGGGAACGAGCATGGCGCTGGTGAGGTTATGCACAGCGCCGACCATGATCTTGCGCCTGCGCATTTAGCTCACTGGCGCGAGCGAGGGCAACTAGGTTTTCTGCTTTGCCTGCAATATGGCAGAGCGAACTGAGCCTGCGCGAGCCGACCTAACTGCACAGGCGCGAGATTTGAAAATGCGACGAGGAGGATGACGGAGGCGCCATCCCGTCATTCAAGAAATGAGGATGGTGATCAGCGGCAGGAGGGGGATAAAAGAGCAGAAAATGAGCCCGCCCATCTGGACAACACAGGTAATTAGCATACCTAACAGCCAAGTTTTATAAAGTTATTTTTGGGGTCTGGAAGGGAAGTCAGGGCCAAGGTGCACCTTCAAAGAATGCAGCCCAGGAGCTGCAGAAGGGGATTCTTTTAGTTTAATAGGGAAAAATCTGGTGACAGGTTCCCTTTAAGTTTTATTACTGATAGAAATGATAAATTAATTACTCCTGGAAAGTTTCAGCAACTAGGTAAGAACTCTATAAATTTGGTCTATAACGGCCTCATATCCAGCATCTTTAGGAACTCGAGCAGCCAACGATCCCTGCAAAAGGAAAAATAAATACATAACTGTTATAATTTATTTATTTATGTGTCAATAGAAAAAAAAAAACAAGTACACTGGATGTTTGCATTTGGGTCCTGAACGATTTTTTTTTTTTAAATCCGGCCTGACCCGCCGAACTCGTATATCTGCGCATTCGCCCATCATTAGTGATGTCACCAAGCATTTATTTTTTGTTCACACCCTTTGTATTTTGTCAATTTGCCAAAACATACAAATATTAAAAATTATTTTATTTTAAAGCATTCTTATTTTGCAACATTTTTCCACACCTGTCAAACATTTGCAGAGTACCGTACATACAGATATATGCAATGATTTTCCTTGTTCATACTGAAATGTGGACAATATACTGTAGATTGAGAATGAAGGCCAGAAAAGCCACAAAGGAACACAAATGAGCAGATGTGGAAACAAGGAGGAAAGAAATACATGTGAAACAAACCAGAATATTTGTTAAACCTTAGATTCCTTCCTTTTACTCTAATCACATATTACACACCCTTGACATTCTATAGGGCAGCATTATCAAGTAGTCACCTAGAATGGCTTCCAATGAAAAGGTATGTAAGTGAATAGTGCATGCTGCGATTTTTTTCACTCAAACATTTTACTGCATTGAACAACCCTACTGAATTACATTAGTCAGTATGCTGTCAGAATTTTACTCGGACAGCACACATCTGTATAATACATTCCTGTACAAGCTCCTATACCACAGAGTATTATCTTATTGTTTTAATATTTGCTTTTATGAGCAGATACAGAATGAACATAATGACCCCATAGTTGACAAACTCTTGCAAGTTTGTCTTTGTTTTTGTAATTAGCACAGTTGATTAAATTTCAGTTTCAGCAGAATGAAGGGATTGGAAACACTAAGATATACGATTTTTCTAGGGGCTACATCTCACTACAAGGTTAGGCACTTTGTATGGGCTGAAAGACTTAATTTAACACATCAAATCTCTTTAGCATCAATTGGTGGAAATTACTTATTTTTAAATAGTGATGGGCGGACCCGGACTGTAAAAGTCCAGAACCACGAGTTTTCAAAAGTATCCAGGTGCTGGACCCGGAGTTCTCAGGGAACTCTGGCTAACACAAAAAATATATAAAGGAAAAATACTGTAACTGCTCCCGCATCCGCCTATTCACTTCTGGGGCTGCGCATTAGGCTCATGCATATGCACTGTTTTCCCGCCCACCGGCTTCTGTGATTGATTGCAGTCAGACGGGCCCACACCATGAGTGACAGCCTGTGTGATGCTGCCAAGAACAAACCCATAATTTAAAAATTTAAAAAAAACAGCGTTCAGTCCCCCCAATTTTGACACCCAGCCATGATAAAGCCAACATATGGAGGCTGGTATTCAGGCTGGGGAGACACATGGTTATTGAGCCCCCCCCAGCCTAAAATTAGCAGCCTGCAGCTGCCCGGGATTGCCGCATCCATTAAGGGCTCATTCACATGACCGTTCCGTTTGTGCTGGTCAGTTCCTGTTTTTTTGCGGACCCACGGACAGGACCGTCTTTTCAATGTCTTTTGTCTAGGATCAGATGGCACACGGAAGAACTTCCATGTGCATCCGATCCTACAAAAAAACACATCGGATGCCGTATGTCTGTTCCGTTATTATGGAACATGTCCTATTCTGTTCCGTAATAACGGACCGTGACTCAATACAGGTCAATGGGCCCGCAAAATCTCCGGAAGCCGCACGGAAGCACTTCCGTGTGACTTTGGTCGGGTGCCCGTGCAGTCTGTGTCCCGCTCCAGCCCCGCGGCTGCCCAGACAGCAGAGTGTCAGTGTCTGCACGCACTGCAGTATCAGCATCTTTTCACACTGTAGTTTGTGCAGCCGCGGGGATGATGAGCGCTGCTGTCAGGTTAGATGGGGTCATTACCTGCTGTGATGATCTCCTGCACTCCTGACGTCAGCACTGTCACTGCCTTCTATGCCCGCCACATTCTCACATCAAGTCTCGCGGGCGGCCCGAGACTGTCACTAGCGGTGACGTCACGGGCTCCCGCGATTCTTTGCTGAGAACGCGGCGGGCATAGAAGTCAGTGACAGTGCTGACGTCAGGAGTGCAGGAGATCCTCACAGCAGGTAATGATCTCATCTAACCTCCTGACAGCAGCGCTCGTCATCCCCTGCAGTGACCTGGGCTGACCTCATGATGTTAGCTCAGGTCACTGCACTACTCTCCCAGCCAATGGGGAACATTCTGTTCTTCATTAACTGGAACAGTGACTATGGTATGGATCGTCGTGGGACCCCCTTATTGGATTACGCCGGACCCGGATTTCATTGTTCTTTTCAATAAATTGGTGAAAGAGGGAATGTTTTTTCAAATAAAACTTTTTTTATTGTCAATTTTATTTTTTATTACTGACTGGGTTCGTGATGTCAGGTATCTGATAGACGCGTGACATCACTAACCCCAGGGCCTGATGCCAGGTGACATTACACATCTGGCATCAACCCCAAATATTACCCCGTTTGCCACCACACCAGGGCAACGGGATGAGTTGGGGCAAAGCACCAGGATTGGCACATCTAATGGATGTGTCACTTTTGGGGCGGCTGTAGCCTGCTATTTTTAGGCTGGGGAGTGTCCAATAACAGTGGACCTCCCTAGTCTGAGAATACCAGACTATGCAGAGGGGTAGGACAATATATATGTCTTTCTCATCTATCTATATTTATCTATCCCTCTATTCATTCATTCATCCCTCTCTTTCTGTCTCTATATCTATCTATCCATCTCTATATCTACTCATCTATTTATCTTTCCTGCTGCTTCCGTTTTTTGCGGACCGCAAAAAAAACGGAAGGCACATGGATGACACACAGACCGTATACGGAACAGAACTGGTGTTATACGGATGCCACATGGATGCATCTCTGAAAAAAAAGGAACGTTTTTTGCGTCCCGCAAAAACGGAACGGTCATGTGAATGTAGCCTAAATGCGACAATCCCAGCATTTTACCTGGCTCTTACAGATTGCCCTGGTGTGGTGGCAATTGGGGTAATAAGGGGTTAATCACAGCCCAAAGCTGGCACTAAGCCCTAGGTCAGTAATGACAGGCGTCTATGAGACATCCATTACTAATCTATAAGTGAAAGTAAATAAATAAACACCAAAAAAATCCTTTATTTGAAACAAAAGACAAAAAAAACACCCTCTTTCACCACTTTATTAACCCTAAAAACACCATAATCCACATGAGGTTCCATGATGATTCCAGCTCTGCTACATTACTGAAGCCACATCGTGCGATCATGGAACATGACCGCCTGCTGTGAGGTTAAGGCAGAGACTGAGCTGCATCTGTTGCCAAAAAAACCTTTTTTTGGCAAGAGATGCAGATTTGGTGCTGAATTTTTACTCCATATTCCTGCACCTAATCTACACCTCCTGGCAAAAAAATCCTGAATCACTACCGCATCATACCGTATGCGGTAGTGATGGGTTAGTGATGCGGTTTTTTTCAGGAGGAGTTGACTGGGTGCAGGAATATGGTGTAAAAATTTCAGCATCAAATCTGCATAGATTGGTAAAAAACAACAACACAGTTTTCTGCCAGGAGATGCAGGTCTATGAACTGAGCGAGAGTTCCTTGAGGTCACGTGGGTCTGGTTACCTGCAATCACAGGTGGAGGACAGTGGGAACTTGTAGCTGTGACTGCAACTTACCTGAGTGACATCATTGCTGATTGTGTGGCTCATTGATTTTCTGCCTGAACCTCACAGCGGGCGATTGTGTTTTATAGCGATCAATGTGAGCTTCAGATGTAGCAGAGCTGAATCATCCTGGGACCTCGTGTGGATTACGTCGGACCTGCAGGGGTGTTTTGGGGGTTACTAAAGTGGTGAAAGAGGGTGTTTTTTTTGTCTTTTATTCCAAATAAAGGATTTTTTTGGTGTTTGTGTTTATTTCTTTTCACTTACAGTTTAGTAATGGGGGGGGTCTCAGACACATTTCACTACTAATCTAGGGCTTAGTGGCAGCTGGGAGCTGACATTAACCCTTAACCCCTTATATTACATTGATTGCCACCACAGCAGGCAATCGGTAAATGCCGGGTAAAGTGCTGGGATTGTCGCATCCAATGGATGCGACAATTCTGGGCAGCTGTAGGCTGCTATTTTAGGCTGGTGGGAGGGGGGCAATAAGCATGTGTCTCCCATCCCCCAGCTGTTGGGCTTTATCATGGCTGGGTATCAAAATTGGGAGGGGCTGCACAACGATTTTTAAAACTTAATTGACTAATTTAAAAAAAAAAGCCACATGCAGTTCCTCTTATTTTGATACACAGCCAAGATAAGCGCATGGCTAGGAGCTGCAGCCTGTAGCCGTGGGCTTTATTTGTGCTGGGTGTCATAATATGGGTCGATCCTAAGCCAATTTTTTAATTTATTTAATTTTACGGTATGACAGACATGCATAGCACCTGTGATTTGAGGCAGTCAGACGCTGTCAATGAGGGTGGGGACGCATCTGACTGCAACCAATCACAGACGCTGGTAGACGGGGAAAGCAGTGCATATGCATGAGCCTAATGAGCAGCCCTGGAAGTGAAGGGGTGGCCGTGGGAGCAGTTACAGCCGCGCCAAAGCCTTGGTAACTATAACGAGTCTGCTCCTATAAGTTAGCTCGCCCATCACTAGTCTTAATCCATATTCTTAGAATCCTTCACATATAATAGCTAATGTACATCTAAATTAAAGAAAAATAAATAGTAGAATGCCTCTTTAATGCAATCTAAATCTCGAATCCTCGCCCAAAAACAAGTAAAGCGCAAGTCAGTAGCGGTGTATGGATCAGGCTCACGGGACGAACACGCCCCATACCCAGCAGGTAATGGTTGTGTATTCAGCCAGGACTTGCCTCTAACAGCTTCGAGTGGAGCAGAGTTCTGCCCGCAACTGCTGGCCTGATAAATAATACTGTCAGAGTTTAAGAGGTTATCCCGTCTTAAGCTACAAATACTCACATCACGCACACTGCGAAGATGCTCTGGTGTCAGGAGCAGCAGGCACGTGTGCGTGTTTGATTTAGATACACGCAGTCATGTGCCAACTACACTTTATCCGGCCTCGCTCAATGGAATTGTATTCAGTAAGGCTGGATACTGTTTACCTTGATGTGGCCAGAAGTATGCAGATTGCATAATTGCGGTCACATTCACATGACTGATCACTCCCGGCACAGCGCAAGAATCCTCACAGGTGGGGAAGCCAGTGCTAATGGTTATGTCACATGATCCCTACGTTAAATGTCACAATAATCCCAGGTGAGCCATCTCCATCTGGCTCACTGCCAGGATTGGTGAGAAGTATAAGTATAATATTATTATTTTACTGGCGGCAAACATAGGGATTGAGAAGAGGTTGTCCGAGTAGTGGACAACCCCTTTAATTATTGGCAAAATATTATAGGGGTAAATTATTAAACTATGCTTTGCACACCCTCCCTGGGTCCAGCACTGAGTCTCCGCTGCTGTTCCTAGTGTTTGGCATTGTCTGCAGTGCTGACATCATGGACAGTACTGCAGCCAATAATAACTGAGCTCAGCAACTCTGAGTGACTCATGCAATCAACTCGGACTGAAGAGCTGATTTTGGTTATTGGCTGCAGAACTGTCCATGCCAGCGGTGCTGAAAATGACAGCAGGTGCAGCGTTTGAGACTCAGTGTGGGGCCCAGGAACAGTAAGTAAAGAGATTTGATTTATAAAACAATCTGCAGCTGGGGAAGAGGGGATTTCTGAAACTAGCGAACCCTATTAAGATCAATATTCTAAACAATATCATTGAAAACATTAAATAAAAAAATACTTAAAAGGGACTCCCCCTTAGTTAAAATTTTCACACCAGGTACCAACATTTCATCATGTATTGGAATTAAAATACACGTCTGTAGGTTTTATTGTAAACTAGCTGTAGTACCCGGGCGTTGCCCGGGATAGTAACCGTCTCTCTGTCTCTCTCCCAGTTTCTGTCTGTGTGTCGCTGTCCGTCTCTTTCCTTGTCCGTCCGTCCGTCTCTTTCCTTGTCCGTCCGTCCGTCTCTTTCCTTGTCCATCCGTCCGTCTCTTTCCTTGTCCGTCTGTCCGTCTCTTTCCTTGTCCGTCCGTCCGTCTCTTTCCTTGTCCGTCCGTCTCTTTTCTTGTTCGTCCGTCTGTCTGTCTTTTTCCTTGTTCGTCTGTCTGTCTTTTTCCTTGTTCGTCCGTCCGTCTCTTTTCTTGTTCGTCCGTCCGTCTTTTTCCTTGTCCGTCCGTCCGTCTCTTTCCTTGTCCGTCCGTCCGTCTCTTTCCTTGTCCGTCCGTCCGTCTTCCTTGTCCGTCCGTCCGTCTCTTTCCTTGTCCGTCCGTCTCTTTCCTTGTCCGTCCGTCTCTTTCCTTGTCCGTCCGTCTCTTTCCTTGTCCGTCCGTCTCTTTCCTTGTCCGTCCGTCTCTTTCCTTGTCCGTCCGTCTCTTTCCTTGTCCGTCCGTCTCTTTCCTTGTCCGTCCGTCTCTTTCCTTGTCCGTCCGTCTCTTTCCTTGTCCGTCCGTCTCTTTCCTTGTCCGTCCGTCTCTTCCCAGGGCTGTCTCTTCCCAGGGCTGTCTCTTTCCAGGGCTGTCTCTTTCCAGGGCTGTCTCTTTCCAGGGCTGTCTCTTTCCAGGGCTGTCTCTTTCCCCGTCAGTCTGTCTGTCTCTTTCCCCATTTGTCTCTGTCTGTGTCTGTCTGTCTTTTTCTGTCTCTCTATCCATTTCTCCCCCGACATCATATAACCTCACGCATAAGCTTCAACTTACAGTTTATTTTGTTCCTATAGCAACCACTGACAGTTGCTATTAATAACCTATAGCTCCCACCTCCATTAGTTTAATGGCGGCAGGGGTTAAAAATTTCTGTCAAAACATAGTCTACGACGTTCCCTGGGTCACATGAGGCGTAGGTGCAAAATTTCATGATTGTAAATGCGACGGTGCGGATTCCTTAAGCGGACATACACACACACGTACATACACTCAGCTTTATATATTAGATCAGACGAATTTCTGAAATCTTCTATGATTGTCATGACAAGTAGTAAGTAGTCAAGTAAATCAGAATATGTAGCGAAATCTTGTCTCCTGTCTCCGGCATCCAAACCAAAATATTTTGAGAACTTATGGAGCTTTTGTTGCCAGTGGTTCTATATAAAATGATGAAGATGAGGGTGGAGAGGAACATAACCATGCTATGTCCCTTTAGTCAAGAAGGCATGTACATATTATACTGTATTCTACATGTATGTTGTATGGCGATGGAAATTAGCAAAATTGAATGAAGTTGTGTGTACAGTGGCATACAGATGACACGTGTTCATACCTTTATTTTATCTAGAAACGTAATATCTTCATTCCATATATCCTGGAATGAAATCTGGTCTGGTCCTCCCTTATAGAATTCAAGCAGCAGAGCCTGTGGGAGATATAAAAGTGACTGAAGAACATTGTTCTCTTCTGTAGTATGAAACACTTGCAGTACCGAGTGGTTACAACTTCGAAACAAAAGTAGAGAGAATTTTAAAAATGGTCTGACTGTGAGAGTGGTGTACACATGTATAGACTTATGGTCCCATACACAGTAGACTTGGACAGCAGTCGAAAGTCTATGGTGGTTTCCAAACTCTCCTCCGATAGATTATGGCATGGAAGATATGGCATGTCTGATTTTAGAGTGCCGATCCCTTTGTTCTTGACAAGATAAGTCATCACCAGAGGAGTATGATAACTATCTGAACTATCGACTGAACAATATCTATGTGTTTGAGGACACTTGGGTCATTCCGTGTCAAGTGGACCAGTTTTAAAAATCGTCCCCACTCGACGTTCTCCGATTTTGCTGAAAATTTATAAGGATGTACATGTATGTTTGAAAAGAGGTTCTGTAAATTTTTAGGGCCAGATCTCGAATACATTGGGCACTGTTGAACTTTCACTGGAGGCCCCCCCAAGCCTGCGGCTTCAGCTAAGAGGATTTTGCAAACTTTGGCACATAGCCATTAGAGTTCTATACTGGCTATGATGCTGAAATTTGGCATACTAGCTCAACTTTTGCTGCTAAACGCGATAAAATTATTACCGGCTATGACAAAACAATATTTCGGCCGCAATTTTGTGTCAAAGTAGCTTGCAAAACGCCTTGCATAAAATTTATGCCAAACTTTGCCCATATATAACTCACGACCAAAAACCAATAGGAACTGGTGCTTTACCCTGTACAACAAACATCTTCATGACTTTGCATTGCTGCAATATCACGGTCAAAGCATATGTATTTGTGGAAATATTCACACCCACATATGATGAAAAACTAAAAAAAAACGAATTTTACCTATTTTTAGGTCAAATTTCCCAAAAAGGGTACCCCTAAAATATATTAATTCTGTTATCATTTGAAAGAGCACATTTTTCTGTACAAGGATCATTGGTTTTTTTTTTGGAATCTCTCCATTTAAGAAAAGAAAAATGACACTGAACATGGTGTTATTTATTAATACGCAATGAATGCTAACTGCACTTTTCAAACCCTTGCGTTGCTCCATGGTGGTTATACCACAACCAATTCCCTAAGAATTGGTATTACAATCCTATTAAGAATTGTAATAATGCTGTCTTTCGAGAATTGGCAGCCCCATCGCCTAGGAGCCATGGCCGATAGCCGTGCAAGGCAAGTCGCGGGTGGTCTCTTTATCGCAGGTTCCAAAGCCTGAGGGTGGGTGTCTTTGCCTAGGATCCCAAGCCTAATATTGGGTATCTTTTATTGGTTCCCAAGCCATAATGTTCAGTCTAAGTAAGTGGTCTGGAATTGTTGCTGAATTTGCAATGAAAGATGAAGGGTCATTTGACACCCTTGTTGCAGTCCACACTTTCTTAACAGTAATTGTGGAGTATCTCATGACTCTCATCAATGGGATTCATCATATCCACTACTTCAGTGATGGATCTGCAGCCCAGTACAAAAATTTCATAAATTTTCTCAACTTGTGCCACCACAATGCTGATTTCAATATCAGCGCTGAATGGAATTTTTTTGGTACCAGTCATGGAAAGTCGCCCTGTGATGGGATTGGAGGAACAGCAAAGAGGTTGGCAGCTCGTGCCAGTCTTCAACGCCCAACTGAAAACCAAATACTGACCCCGGTGGATGTATTCAACTTTTGCAACGAGCAACTGCATGGAATCAAGTTTTTTTTTGTTCCAAAAGAAAAAATTGACGAAATAAGGGTAGTTCAAGAGGAAAGGTTCAAAGATGGACATACAATTGCTGGAACAAGAGAAAATCACCAGTTTGTGCCAATTGATGACAAAAAGATTCGCATTTCAAGGGTGTCAAATGACCCTTCATCTTTCATTGCCCATGTAGATGGATCTGTCAGATCAGAAATGCCTTTTGTGCCAATTGCAAACCTCCAGCCAGGGCAATACATTGCCTGCATTTACGATAGGAACTGGTGGATTGGAAATATTTCTGAAATTTCAGTCGACGACCATGATGCATTAATACATTTTATGCATCCTCATGGACCAGCTAGCTTCTTTCACTGGCCTGTGAGAAATGATACATGCTGGATTCCCGAGCAGTCGATCATTGCAATAATTCCAGCACCAGCTGCAACAGCAATGGGCCGACAATACAGCTTCTCTGAACCGATTATGTTGCAAATTCAGCAACAATTCCAGACCACCTACTTAGACTGAACATTATGGCTTGGGAACCAACAAAAGATACCCAATATTAGGCTTGGGATCCTAGGCAAAGACACCCACCCTCAGGCTTCGGAACCTGCGATAAAGAGACCGCCCGCGGCTGGCCTTGCACCTCTATCGGCCATGGCTCCTAGGCGATGGGGCTGCCAATTCTCAAAAGACAGCATTATTACAATTCTTAATAGGATTATAATACCAATTCTTAGTGAATTGGTTGTGGTATAACCACCAACGCAAGGGTTTGAATAGTGCAGTTAGCATTCATTGCGTATTAATAAATAACACCATGTTCAGTGGCATTTTTCTTTTCTTAAATGGAGAGACTCAAAAAAAAACCCCAATGATCCTTATAGAGAAAAATGTGCTCTCTCAAATGATAACAGAATTAATATATTTTAGGGGTACCCTTTTTGGGAAATTTGACCTAAAAATAGGTAAAATTCGTTTTTTTTTAGTTTTTCATCATATGTGGGTGTGAATATTTCCACAAATACATATGCTTTGACCGTGATATTGCAGCAATGCAAAGTCATGAAGATGTTTGTTGTACAGGGTAAAGCACCAGTTCCTATTAGTTTTTGGTCTTGAGTTATATATGGGCAAAGTTTGGCATAAATTTTATGCGAGGCGTTTTCCAAGCTACTTTGATACAAAATTGCGGCCGAAATATTGTTTTGTCATAGCCGGTAATAATTTTATCGCGTTTAGCAGCAAAAGTTGAGCTAGTATGCCAAATTTCAGCATCATAGCCAGTATAGAACTCTAATGGCTATGTGCCAAAGTTTGCAGGCTTGGGGGGGCCTCCAGTGAAAGGTCAACAGTGCCCAATATATTTGAGATCTGGCCCTAAAAATGTACAGAACCTCTTTTCAAACATACATGTACATCCTTATAAATTTTCAGCAAAATCGGAGAACGTCGAGTGGGGACCACTGGTCCACTTGACACGGAATGACCCACTTGCAATTTAGCTTCTATACCTATCTGCAGGCAACTCATGCAGAAGCTGCATTCTCCAGAGTGGTATTTTAACCCCTTCACCCCAGGCGATTTTCCGTTTTGTTGGGGTTTTTTTGCTCCCCTTCTTCCGAGAGCCGTGACGTTTTTATTTTTCCGTCAATTTTGCCATGTGAGGGCTTGCTATTTGCGGGACGAGCTGTACTTTTAAATGAAACCATAAGTTTTACCATATAGTGAACTGGAAAGCAGCAAAAAAAATTCAAGTGCGGAAAAACTGAAAAAAAAGTGCAATTGCACAATAGTTTTTGGGATATTTTATTCAAAAGTGTTCACTAAATGGTAAAACTGATGAGTCGGTGTGATGACTCAGGTTGGTACGAGTTTGTAGATAAAAATTAACCTGAACATGTTGGTTATCTAAGGGGTTAAAAAAAATTCACAAGTTTGTCCAAAAAAGTGGCGTACTCATAGTGTTCTCATCTTTCAGGATCTATGGCTCAGTGACGGCTTATTTTTTGCATCTCGGGCTGACGTTTTTAATGGTACAATTTTTGCGCAGATGCTATGTTTTGATCGCCTGTTATTGCATTTAGCACAAAATTTCCAGCAACCAAAAACCGTTATTTTGGCGTGTGGAATTTTTTTGCTACACTGTTTACCGATCCGATTAATTGACTATATATTTTGATAGATCGGGCATTTCTGAACGCGGCGATACCAAATGTGTGTATATTATTTTTTTTTAACCCTTTAATTTTCAATGGGCCGACTGGGGCGCGATTTGAACTTTTTTTTTTTTTTATTTTTTAAAACTTTTTTTTTATATTACTAGGCCCCTTAGGGGACTATAACGATCAGCAGTCAGATCGCTCTTCCATTTATACAGATCTGAGCTGAGATCTGGAGAAAAGCTGCTTTACTCTCACACACGCCAGTCTGCCGGCAGTGAGAGAAAGTGACTCATGATAGCTACAGGAGTCATCACATGACCCGGTGCTACCATGGCATCCACCGGAAGTCACGTGACTTCCGATGGCGCTGGGTAAGTTATGCTTACCGCGGCGCCCTGTTACATCTGACGGTTAGATTTTGACAGCGAGATGTAATAGGCGTGGGTGGAGCGCGATTCCACTCACGGCTGGCAGGCACACATGTCAGCTGTTGAAATCAGCTGACATGTGTGTAGATCGCCACGGACTACCAACAGCAGGCGGCGGGGATTTACCTCACACGGTCCATGACGTACCCAGTACGTCATGTGTCGTGAAGAGGTTAAGCAATCAGTGGTGGTCTCAAAACTCACCTACTCAGCAACTGCTTTTATCAGCTTATGATATAACTTAAATACCAAAACACTTGGGACACTGTTGTAAGATGTAAATAAGACAGGAATGTAATAATTTGGAAATCTCCCCTATCCATATTTTGTCACAACAGAAGACATATCGGAAGTTGAAAAAATTAACTTATCTAGAAATTGATGGCAGCAACACATCTCAGAAAAGTTGAGACAGAGTTAACAAAAGGCTGGAAAAGTAAGTTGTACTAATGAAAAATAGCTGGAAGCTCCATTTTTAAGTCACATGACTGTATAAAAAAAGCATGTTAGAGAGGCAAAGTTACAAAGAAGCAAAGATTACAGGTCACCAATCCGAACAACTGCATCTAAACTCTGTGAAACAATTTTAGAAAAATGTTTATAAACGTAAAATTGTAAAAGCTTTAATATCTCACCATCTACACAGCATAATATCACCAAAAATTATGGAGAAATCAATCTGCACAAGGGACAAGGTTAGTGGTCAATATTTGATACGTTGATGAGCTACAGACCATCAGGCAGCATTGCATTAAAAAGTGGCATGACTCAATAGTACAAATCACTGTATGCGCTCAGTAACACTTCCCGAAATAATTTTCTGTGAACACTGGTCGCTATGCAAGTTAAAGTTCTATCATGCAGTGAAGAAACCAGTCACAAACCAAAAAAACTGCGCCATCTTCTCTGAGCAGAATCTCATTCTAAGGCTACATTCACATGACCGTTCCGTTTTTGCGGGCCACAAAAAATGATCCGCTTTTTTCACGGATGCATCCGTGTGGCATCTGTTTGACATCAGTTCCATTCCATATATGGTCCGTGTGTCATCCGTGTGCCTTCCGGGTTTTTTTGCGGACCGCAAAAAACGGAAGCAGCAAGAAAGATAAATAGATGAGTAGATATAGAGATGGATAGATAGAGACAGAGAGATAGAGGAATGAATGAATGAGTGAATAGAGGATAGATAGATAGATATAGATAGATGAGAAAAAGAGAATTTTGTTTACTTGCCGAAAAATTATTTTTCTTATAGTTCCGTAATGGGAGACCCAGACCATGGGTGTATAGCTTCTGCCTCCGGAGGACACACAAAGTACTACACTAAAAAGTGTAGCTCCTCCCTCCGAGCATATACACCCCCTGGATAACCAAATATAGCCAGTTTAGTGCAAAAGCTGAAGGAGAATAGCCACCCACAAGTAGAGATAGAGCAAAAAACCGGAAGAACCGGAGTCTCTGTCTACAACAACAGCCGGTGATAACACGCGGAACAAGAAACTGCCAACAGGCAACAGGGAGGGTGCTGGGTCTCCCATTACGGAACTATAAGAAAAACAATTTACGGCAAGTAAACAAAATTCTCTTTTTCTTCATCGTTCCTATGGGAGACCCAGACCATGGGACGTCTCAAAGCAGTCCATGGGTGGGAAATAAACAGAAAACTGAGAAGTAGGCGAAACCTAACTTCACAAATGGGCGACAGCCGCCTGAAGGATGCGTCTGCCCAAGCTCGCATCTGCCGAAGCATGAGCATGCACTTGGTAGTGCTTCGAAAAGGTGTGCAGACTAGACCAAGTGGCAGCCTGACAGACCTGCTGAGCCGTAGCCTGGTGCCTGAAAGCCCAAGAGGCACCGACAGCTCTGGTCGAGTGTGCCTTGATCCCCGGCGGGGGAGGCACTTGAGTACACTGGTAGGCATCAGAAATGGCCGACCTGATCCAACGAGCCAGGGTCGGTTTAGAAGCCGAGAGACCCTTACGCCGACCTGTGGTCAGCATAAAAAGAGAGGAGCACCGCCTAAGAACAGCGGTGCGTGACACATAGATCCGGAGCGCCCGCACCAGATCTAAAGTATGCAACGCTTTTTCAAAGCGATGAACAGGAGCCGGACAAAAGGAAGGCAATGAAATGTCCTGGTTAAGGTGAAAAGGAGATACCACCTTAGGGAGAAAGTCCGGAGTCGGACGGAGAACCACCTTGTCTTGATGAAAAACCAAAAAAGGTGACTCCGAAGAGAGAGCAGCTAAGTCAGAGACTCTCCTGAGGGAAGTTATGGCCACCAGAAAGACGACTTTCTGTGAAAGACGAAACAAAGAAACCTCCCTAAGAGGCTCAAAGGGGGGTTTCTGCAAGGCCGTGAGGACCAGATTAAGGTCCCAGGGATCCAAAGGCCGCCGGTAAGGCGGAATGATGTGGGATGCGCCCTGCATAAAGGTGCGCACCTGAGCCAGCCGGGCGATACGCCGCTGGAACAACACTGACAGAGCAGAGACCTGTCCCTTGAGGGAATTGAGGGATAGTCCTAGCTGCAGACCGGACTGTAGAAAGAACAGGATGGTCGGCAAGGAAAAAGGCCAAGGGGCATGGCCGGAAGAACGACACCAGGACAGGAAAATTCTCCAAGTCCTGTGATAAATTTTTGCCGAGGAAGACTTTCGAGCCTGAGTCATAGTGGAGATAACTTCGGGAGGAATGCCAGAAGTCGTCAAGATCCAGGACTCAAGAGCCACGCCGTCAATCTGAGAGCCGCAGAATTCTGGCGGAAAAACGGACCTTGTGAGAGAAGGCCTGGGCGGTCTGGGAGATGCCACGGCATCTCTACGGACAGATGGAGCAGGTCTGGGTACCAAGCTCGCCTGGGCCAGTCTGGAGCAATGAGGATGACCCGACGGCCCTCCATTCTGATCTTGCGCAGAACTCTGGGCAAGAGAGCTAGAGGGGGAAACACGTAAGCCAGACGAAACTGGGACCAATCCTGAACCAGCGCGTCCGCTGCAAAGGCCTGAGGATCGTGAGAGCGAGCCACGTAAACCGGGACCTTGTTGTTGTGCCGGGATGCCATTAGATCCACTTCCGGAGTGCCCCACTTGTGGGAGATTGACCGAAACACTGCCGGATGCAGAGCCCACTCGCCGCTGTCCACGGTTTGACGGCTGAGATAATCTGCCTCCCAGTTTTCTACGCCTGGGATGTGGACTGCGGATATGGTGGACTTGGAGTCCTCCGTCCACTGAAGGATGCGTTGAACCTCCAACATTGCCAGGCGGCTGCGAGTCACGCCCTGGTGATTGATGTAGACAACCGCTGTCGCGTTGTCTGACTGGACTCGAATGTGCTTGCCCGCCAACAGGTGGTGAAAGGCTACGAGAGCTAAGAGCACAGCTCTGATTTCCAGCACATTGATCGAGAGGGCTGATTCGGACGGAGTCCAAGTGCCCTTTGCTCGGTGGTGGAGAAATACTGCTCCCCAGCCGGATAGACTGGCATCCGTGGTGAGGATCACCCAGGACGGGGCCAGGAAGGAGCGTCCCTGAGACAGAGAGAGGGGCTGAAGCCACCACTGAAGAGAGGACCCTGGTCTGTGGCGACAGAGCCACTAACCTGTGCAAGGAAGAAGTCCGCTTGTCCCAACAGCGGAGAATGTCCAGCTGCAGAGGACGCAGATGGAACTGGGCAAAGGGAACCGTTTCTATTGACGCCACCATCTGACCCAGCACCTGCATTAGGTGCCTGATGGAATGACGGCGGGGCCTCAGCAGAGAGCGCACCGCCAAATGGAGGGACTGCTGTTTGACTAAGGGCAGCTTGACAAGTGCCGGCAGAGTCTTGAATTGCATCCCTAGGTACGTGAGTTTCTGGGTCGGAGTCAGAGTGGACTTGGGCAGATTGACAAGCCACCCGAAATGAACCAGAGTGGCGAGAGTGAGCGAGACACTCCGCTGACAGTCTGCACTGGATGAAGCCTTGACTAGAAGGTCGTCCAGGTAAGGAATCACTGCCAACCCCTGGAGGTGCAGAACCGCAACCACTGCTGCCATGACCTTGGTGAATACTCGAGGGGCCGTGGCTAACCCGAAGGGGAGAGCCACGAATTGGAAATGTTCCTCTCCGATGGCAAAACGTAGCCAACGCTGGTGTGAAACTGCAATTGGCACATGCAGATAGGCATCTCTGATGTTGATGGATGCCAGGAAATCTCCTTGGGTCATTGAGGCAATGACTGATCGCAGAGACTCCAATGCGAAAATGCCGCACCTGAACATGCTTGTTGAGAAGCTTGAGATCCAGGATGGGCCGGAAGGAACTGTCCTTTTTGGGGACTAGGAAGAGATTTGAGTAGAAACCTCTGAACCGTTCCCGGGCAGGAACCGGTACAATTACTCCGTTGGCCTGCAAGGATGCCACAGCCTGAGAGAAGGCGGCGGCCTTGGAGCAGGGGGGAGTTGACAGAAAAAATCTGTTTGGCGGGCTGGATGAGAATTCTATCCTGTAGCCGTGGGAGATGATATCCCGCACCCACTGATCGGAGACGTGTTGAAACCACACGTCGCCAAAGTGGGAGAGCCTGCCACCGACCAAGGACGTTTCTGGCTCAGCCAGATAGTCAAGAGGAGGCTGCCTTGGTGGCAGCAGCTCCTGCGGACTTCTGAGGACGCGGCTTCGTGCGCCAGGTGGGCTTCTGGTCCTTGGCTGAGTTAGTGGACGAGGCCGGGGGCTTAGAGGACGACCAGTTAGAGGAGCGAAAGGAACGAAACCTCGACTGGTTCCTGCCCTGGACAGGTTTCCTGGTTTTAGTCTGTGGCAAGGAAGTACTCTTCCCGCCAGTAGCTTCCTTAATAATTTCATCCAGTTGTTCACCGAACAGCCTGGACCCAGCAAACGGGAGCCCAGCAAGGTACTTCTTTGAAGAAGCGTCTGCCTTCCACTCTCGAAGCCACAAGATCCTGCGGATAGCGAGGGAATTAGCCGAAGCCACCGCAGTGCGGTGAGAAGCCTTCAGCATGGCAGACATGGCATAGGCTGAAAAGGCTGAAGCCTGGGAAGTTAAGGCAACCATTTCAGGCATAGAGTCCCTAGTGAGGGAATGCATCTCCTCCAGAGAAGCAGAGATGGCCTTGAGAGCCCACACTGCTGCAAAAGATGGGGAGAACGAGGCCCCTGCCGCCTCATATACAGATTTGGCCAGAAGGTCAACCTGACGGTCAGTGGGATCCTTAAGTGAGGTGCCATCAGCCACTGATACAACTGTCCGGGCTGAGAGTCTAGACACTGGAGGGTCTACCTTTGGTGAGTGAGCCCACTCCTTGACCACCTCTGGTGGAAAAGGAAAACGGTCATCAGAACCACGCTTTGGGAAGCGTTTGTCAGGACAGGCCCTGGGCTTGGACACAGTGGCCTGAAAACTGGAGTGGTTAAAGAACACACTCCTTGTTCTCTTAGGCAAGGTAAACTGGTGCTTTTCTGCCAGAGAGGGTTGTTCCTCTGATACTGGCGGATTGAGGTCCAGTACAGAATTAATGGATGCAATTAAATCCCTTACATCCGCGTCACCCTCGGTCAGATCAATGGGGCACATGGAGGTAGCGTCCGAGCCCCTAGAAAAGACATCCTCCTCGTCCTGCGAGTCAGCTCGTGAATCAGAGCCACGGGACGAGGAAGGAGAGGGGACCCTGCGTCTCCTTTTAGGAGGACGGGGTCTGGGAGCAGATGAAGAATCCTCTGTGAGCTCTGCAGAGCGAGCCGAAGCAGCAGAGGCGCCCTGAGAAGGGGGCTGATGCATGCTCAGCAGAGTCCGGGACAACTCTCCCATGGATTCGGCAAGGGACTGGGAGATAGACTTAGAGAAGGATTCTACCCAAGCCGGGGGTTCAGCCACCGGGGCCGGAGCAGCCGGAGGGACCACTGGGGAGACTCCAGGCTGAGGCACCACCATGTTAGAGCAGGCATCACAATGTGGATATGTGCTCTGTTCAGGCAGTACGAGCTTACATGCAGTGCATATTGAGTACAGCCTTGCAGCTTTGCTCCTAGTGTGAGACATGCTGCTGAGGTGGGGGCTCTGAGCCAGAATGACCCCCAGAGAGTGTATAAGAAAGTCCACAACCGGAGGTTGTGGCTTACCAGACCGTTTGTGTGCCCTCCGGATCCCACAGCTCGGACCCCCAGACAGATTAGCACAGATGCTGCAGCCAGCGCCGATCAGTGTGAGAACGCTGATAAAATGGCGCCGGAGAGAGGAGAGGGGGCGGGGTCTAGTCAAAGAGCGGGATCCGGAGGGCCAAGGAGATATACAGGGGAGGGAAACATCTCCTCAGAGAGGAGTGTCCTTCCCTGTGCCGAACGGCCAGTGGGAGGAGCCGCACTGTCCCCCTGCATGACTGACATGCAGGGGCAGTGAAAACGAGACTAGGCCTCAGGCGAAGCCGGGGCCTAAATTTTACAATGCGGCCGGCGCGCAGGCACCCTCGGCGCGGTTCTCTGGTGAAAACCAGAGAACCGGCCGGAAATGTCACAAAGGTTAAATAACACACTCTCCCCAACAATAAAGTGGAAGGGACCCCCCTGACAATAACGTCTCAATACTTAGCTTGTGAGACGCAGGGCCAGGTCCCTGAGGGATGAGTGCTCCGTCCGGCAGGGTCCTGAAAGGGTTGCGGATGGAGACCGGTTTCCTGCAAGGCAGTGAGAACCGTGCTGGCTCCCACTTCAAGCCAGAGCCCGAGGGATGGTGAAGGAGCGCGGCATGTAAGGCTCCAGCCCTGAAATCAACCTTAACAACACCGCCGACACAGTGGGGTGAGAAGGGACATGCCGGGGGTCCAGGCTTGGACCCACTTTTCTTCAAATTCTTTAAAATCAAAAATCAGATGAGAATGCATGTGTGGATGTGTGCCTCCTGAACACAAAGCATTGAACTGGCTATATTTGGTTATCCAGGGGGTGTATATGCTCGGAAGGAGGAGCTACACTTTTTAGTGTAGTACTTTGTGTGTCCTCCGGAGGCAGAAGCTATACACCCATGGTCTGGGTCTCCCATAGGAACGATGAAGAAAGACATATATAATGTCCCACCTCCCTGCATATTCTAAGCTGGCACCCTTTTGTGACTTTCATGTGGCACTAAAGGGTGCTTAGCCTTGTATTTAGCCAAAAAATAAATAAATAAATAAAAAAAAAAATGACGTGGGATCCCCCCTATCTTTTGTAGCCAGCTAGGGTAAAGCAAACCACAGCTGGCAGCTTTACCTTGGCTGGTAATCTAAAACAGAGGGCACCCCACGCTGTTATTTTAAATTAAATAATTTAAAACAAAAAACACGGGGTCCCCCCAAATTGGATCACCAGCTAAGGTAAAGCGGACAGCTGTGGTCTGGTATTCTCAGACTAGGGAAGTACACCATTATTGGACACTCCCCAGCCTAAAAATAGCAGGCTACAGCCGCCCCAGAAGTGGCGCAACCATTAGATGCGCCAATCCTGGTGCTTCGCCCCACCTCATCCCATTGCCCTGGTGCGGTGGCAAACGGGGTAATATATGGGGTTAATACCAGATGTGTAATGTCACCTGTCATGAAGCCCTGGGGTTCGTGAGGTCAGGTGTCTATCAGATACCCGACATCACCAACCCAGTCAGTAATAAAAAAAAAAAAATAGACGACAAACACATTTTTATTTGAAAAAACACTCCACAACACATTCCCTCTTTCACCAATTTATTAGAAAGAAAAACAAATCCAGGTCTTGTGTAATCCAAGGGGGTCCCACGACGATCCATACCATAGTCAATGTCCCAGTCAATGAAGAACAGAATGTTCCCCATTGGCTGGGAGAGTAGTGTAGTGACCTGAGCTAACATCAATAGGTCAGCCCAGGTTACTGCAGGGGATGACGAATGCTGCTGTCAGGAGGATAGCGAGGTACATTACCTGCGGTGATCACTGAACTCCTGACAGCAGCGCTGTCACTGAGTTCAATGACCGCCGCCTTCACAAACCAAGTATCTCGAGCGGCCCATGACGTCACCGCTAGTCACAGTCTCGGGTCGAGAGCAAGAGGTGATGTGACAAGTGGCGGGCATAGAAGGCAGTGACGACCGCTGACGTCAGGAGTGCAGGACTTCATCACCGCAGGTAATGAACTTTACTAACCTCCTGACGGCAACGCTTGTCATCCCCGCAGCTGCTGACACTGCTGTGTGGGCAGCTGCGGACACACTACAGTGCGGGCAGCTGCTGACACTGCTGTGCGGGCAGCCACGGGGCTGGGGCAGGGGCTGGAGCTGGAGCGGAACACAGACTGCACGGGCACCCGATGGAAGTCACAGGGAAGTGTTTCCGCGTGGCTTCCGGGGATTTTGCGGACCCATTGACTTGTATTGAGTCACGGTCCGTTATTACGGAACAGAATAGGAGATGCTCAATAATAACGGAGCGGACATACGGCATCCGATGTGTTTTTTGTAGGATCGGATGCACACAGAAGTTCTTCCGTGTGCCATCCGATCCTACACAAAAGACATTGAAAAGATGGTCCTATCCGTGGGTCCGCAAAAAAACAGAAACTGACCAGGACAAACGGAACGGTCATGTGAATGAGCCCTTAATGGACGGACTCAAAATGGAAAGCTGTTCTGTGGACAGATTAATCAAAATTTAAAATTCTTTATGGAAACCACAGATGCTATGTCCTAAGAACAAGAGGAGAAGGATGATCCAAGTTGTTGTCAGAGCACCTTTCAAGTGCCTGCATCTCTCATGGTACAGGGTTGCATCAGTGCCTATGGCAGGGGCCCCTTACACATCTTGAAAGGCACATTAATACTGAGCATTATATAGAGATTTTAGAACAACATATGCTTCCATTTAGACATCTATGTCAAGGAAAACCTTGTATATTTCATCAAAACAATGCTAAACAACACATTGCATTCATCACAACAGCATGGCTTTTCAGAAGAAGAGTTCAGGGGATGATCTGGCAGCCCACAATCCAGAGCTTTCACCAATTGAAAACATACGGCACATTATGAAACAAAAAAAAACAGCAAATACCCAGGAATGTTGATCAGCTAGAATCCTACATCAGACAAGAATGGGACAACGTTCCTCTCCCAAACTCCTGCAATTGGTCTTCTCCATTCCCTGACCATTTACAGACTGTTGTAAAAAGAAGATTGGAGGCTACATAATGGTAGACTTAGGACTGTCCCAACTTTGAGATCTGTTGCTGCCGTTAATTTCTAAATGAGTCAATTTTGTTTCCAAAGAAATAGAAAATGTCTAACTTTCAACTTTTGATTTGATTTGAGTTCCATGTTCTGTAGCGACTATAATATGGCTAAGGCCCCCTTCACACGTCCGTGAAAAACACGCACGTGTGTTACGGGCCGTTTTTCGGGTCCGTGTCCCGTTTTTCTGTCCGTTTTTATGGTCCGTGTGGCACCTGTGTGAATTGCGTATGCTAGCCGTGTTTGTTTGTAGAACGTCCGTGTGTGCGTGTGAAATTAACGTGTATGTGTACGTGGAATGTCCATGTGGAATGTCCGTGTGTGTGATGTGGAATGTCCATGTGTGTGATGCACAATGTCGTTTATAAATGTCGGCTGACAGCAGACAGAGTTGCGCGATGAGAATGAACTCGGGTGAACTTCACCCGACTTTATCCTTATACCGCGGCTCTGTCTGTGTCTAGTACTGATTAGCAGTCACCTGTGAAGGATTCACCGATGACCGCTAATCCCCCGAGTGACTGAAGTTTCCCCCCCTCTCTCATACTCACCGATCCCCGATCACCGGCGCTGCACGGCATTCACACTGCTGCGGCGGCTTTTACTATTTTGAAAAAGCAGGCCGCTCATTAAACAATCTCCTATTCCCTGCTTTCTCCGCCCACCGGCGCCTATGATTGGTTGCAGTGAGACACGCCCCCACACTGAGTAACAGGTGCCTCACTGCACCCAATCACAGCAGCCGGAGGGCGTGTATATACTGTGCTGTAAAATAAATAAATAAATAATTAAAAAAAAACGGCGTGCGGTCCCCCCCAATTTTAATGCCAGCCAGATAAAGCCATACGGCTGAAGGCTGGTATTCTCAGGATGGGGAGCTCCACGTTATGGGGAGCCCCCCACCCTAACAATATCAGTCAGCAGCCGCCCAGAATTGCCGCATACATTATATGCGACAGTTCTGGGGTTGTACCCGGCTCTTCCCGATTTGCCCTGGTGCTTTGGCAAATCGGGGTAATAAGGAGTTAATGGCAGCCCATAGCTGCCACTAAATCCTAGATTAATCATGTCAGGCGTCTCCCCGAGATTCCTTCCATGATTAATCTGTAAATTACAGTAAATAAACACACACACACCAGAAAAAAATCCTTTATTAGAAATAAAAAACACACACATATACCCTGGTTCACCACTTTAATCAGCCCCAAAAAGCCCTCCATGTCCGCCGGAATCCAGGATGCTCCAGCGTCGCATCCAGCGCTGCTGCATGGAGGTGACCGGAGCTGCAGAAGACACCGCCGCTCCGGTCACTTCCACGCAGCAAATGAGGTGAGTAGCACGATCAGCTGAGCTGTCACTGAGGTTACCCGCTGTCACTGGATCCAGTAACAGCGGGTAACCTCAGTGACAGCTCAGCTGATCGCACGGCTGTCTTCATTAGCTGCGTGGAGGTGACCGGAGCGGCTGTGTCTGCTGCAGCTCCGGTCACCTCCATACAGCAGAGCTGGATGCGACGCTGCACCATCCTGGATGACGCCGGACATGGAGGGCTTTTTGGGGCTGATTAAAGTGGTGAACCAGGGTATATGTGTGTGTTTTTTATTTCTAATAAAGGATTTTTTCGGGTGTGTGTGTGTTTATTTACTGTAATTTACAGATTAATCATGGAAGGTATCTCGGGGAGACGCCTGACATGATTAATCTAGGATTTAGTGGCAGCTATGGGCTGCCATTAACTCCTTATTACCCCGATTTGCCAAAGCACTAGGGCAAATCGGGAAGAGCCGGGTACAGCCCCAGAACTGTCGCATATAATGTATGCGGCAATTCTGGGCGGCTGCTGACTGATATTGTTAGGGTGGGGGGCTCCCCATAACGTGGAGCTCCCCATCCTGAGAATACCAGCCTTCAGCTGTATGGCTTTATCTGGCTGGCATTAAAATTGGGGGGGACCGCACGCCGTTTTTTTTTAATTATTTATTTATTTATTTTACTGCACAGTATAGACACGCCCACCGGCTGCTGTGATTGGGTGCAGTGAGGCACCTGTCACTCAGTGTGGGGGCGTGTCTCACTGTAACCAATCATAGGCGCCGGTGGGCGGGGAAAGCAGGGAATAGGAGATTGTTTAATGAGCGGCCGGCTTTTTCAAAATAGTAAAAGCCGCCGCAGCAGTGTGAATGCCGTGCAGCGCCGCGCCGGGGATCGGGGAACGGTAAGTATGAGAGAGGGGGGGAAACTGACCGATAGACTGTGAGAGAGGGACAGACAGACAGAGAGACCGACAGAGAGACAGACAGACCGACCGACGGACTCAGGGAGATTGACCGACATACACAGAAATAGAAAGAATAGCCGACATCACTAGAAATAAAAACACCAAACGGACACGGACTATAGGTAGATGCATACGTGTTTACTAACGTGTGTGCACATACCCATAGACTTTCATTGTGTCCACGTGTGCGTGCTCCGTGCAGATAACGGACATGCATCCGTGCAAAACGCAAACACATACGGATCACGGACACACACACACGGACATAATGAAATAACGCACGTGTGACCACAATCATAGATTAACATTGGTGCACGTTTGGCCGTGTCTCCGGTATATACGGAAACGGACCAAACACGCACGTGTATCACGGACGTGTGAAGGGGGCCTAAAAGAGATTTTAAAAATTCCAAATCATTGCATTGTTGTGTTTTTGTTTTTATTTACAGTGTCCCAACCTTTTTGGAATTAGGGTTGAATGATAAGTACACTTAAGTATTTTGACTCTTTTTGACCTATCCCACTTAAATGCAAGTATTCTGACTAAAAATGTATTTTTTTGTAAAAAGGTTTTACTAATTAAACATTTCGGACTGTTAACTCATTCTGCAGCAAGTACTGTGATAGAAGCTGTAGAAGCCAACAGTGATTTAGTCAAGGGGTTTGTAACTCTAATGTCTCTTCGGGTGTGCGTGTGGCAGAGCACTGTGTGTGTGCGTGCGAGTGGCAGGACATTGCGGGCGTGCATGTGCCAGAACATTGCGGGTGGGCATGCGTGCGGAGAGCATTGCTGGACCGGGGCATGCAGAGCGCTATGTGAGGAGCACTATGCAGCTGTCCTTGGTGACACTTTAGACATTTGTGGTCACCAACAAAATGCACTGTAAGCCTAAATTTCATTTTCCCTTATGTTTTTGGAAACACCCAGATCGGATGGGGGTGACATCACATACAATAGAGCAGATTCCACCCACTTTTACTGCAGCTGTAATGTGAGCTAGTTCTACAGTGGGATTTTTGTAGGAATTCAGCAGCTGCTCTCCCTAGTGTTTAAGAGTAGAAAATATCAAACTTTTAAATTTTTTTAATATCTTGCTCAATTAAAAACAAATAATAATATTTAATTAAAACATTAATACTTTACATTTTTTCAGTTATTGAATTATTTTTTTTGGATGACACCTTACCTTTAATGATTATTTAAACTGATTTAATGATCACATCAATGTTGATGTTTGGCCATAGATCAATTATACACATTTCAAATGTCCTATGAAAAATAGTGAATCCTTACCATGTCGTGAAAGATGTCATTTGTCAGAAAGTTGTCTTGTATATATGTCACTTCAACCTCCATAGGAATTCCGTAATCATTTGGACGGTGCTGGAAAAGAAGATTTTAAAATGCATTAAAAAAAAAAGCTACAAGTAATCTATAACACAGTGAACTTGAATTCTAAAATTTATAACTAACCTCCGCTGGAGGCATAACCCAGAATGGACAGATTGTAGACTGGGCTCCATGATTTCCCCGGAAGTATGGCGCTAAATAAAAAAAAAAAGCAAACACTCATCAAAAGAACATAAATCTTGTAATGATATGAATCTGTGAGGCAAAGAAGAACAAAATTCTCACCACATATTAAGCCCAAACATGGCTGGAAACTGTTGTCCGAACCCTGCAGTTTTAGCTGATAATCCATCTGAGACTCAATGTCTTGCAGGGACGGCAGTGCAGGATTAAAAGGATGACTATGATACCAACCGACCAAAGACAGGCCCCGTAGGAAAAGATTGTGATAGATCTGTTAGAAAAAGAACTATTCTGAATAAGGAGAACATGGGAATAGATATAAATGAAGCTGATGTTGAATACTGTAAAATTACTGAAGATAGGTAGGCTTGAAGAGTTCAGCCACTTTATTAAAAGATTTAAAGCTTCCCATTACCTATGTAGACATTGGAAACTAGCGGTCTCTGTGTCCATATAATTTAAAGAGAACCTGTCAGCAGGATTTACCTCTTTAAAGTAAAACAAGGGTCATAACGGCGCTGTGATGCTGATTAACCCCTTAAAGATGTTGGCCACTATTTTAACACTAATGACCTTTCGTTAGGACAGTTCATCAACGTCTATTAGGCTGGGGTCCGATACCCAGCACCCCTGCCGATCAGCTATTCTTGGCGGTGGCAGCAGGAAATGCTCAGTTCCAGAGCTGCCCCGTAAACTGAAAGCTGACGCGGCCTGGTACAGCACGTCTGCATCCTATTGAAATAATGTCTTTAACCCTAGACCACGCAACCATAGAAATCTACCATAGAAAACAAGTAACTTAGCAGGCCTGCGAGGCCCCAGGCATGCATTCTAGGGTTAAGGAACGAGTGATTTTTAGTTTTTGCGTTTTCATTTTTTCCCCCCTTTATTCCAAGAGCCATAACACTTTTATTTTTCCATCGATATAGCCGTGTGAGGGCTTGTGTTTTGCAGGTTTAGTTGTACTTTTGATGACACCATTTATTTCATCATGTGATGTACTTTTAAGGGAGTATAAAATTACAATTGTTGCAAAATTTATTTTATTGAAGACCATGTGTGGTGTAATTCTACAGACTTCAATAAAATGGTGCTGGAGGCTATGCATGTGCAGATTGAGATTTTGGTTTAATGAAGGGGTCATGCAGCTGACATCTCAGTCTGCGCTTGCACCACCTTCACTTTATTGAAGACCTGCAGACTGGCTGCAGAATAACACTGAGTATGCCCTGCCCAATGTAAAGATGGCGGTGACCTGTAAAAGAAACAGAGGAAGCAAGCGGAGAAGAAGACCCTACCCCTCTCTCCTCCCCCAAGTCCCACCCTGATGCACACCAATGCACAGAAGACATCATCAGATGAAAACTTTATAGATGAAGATTATTCAACAACCACAGATCAGATTCCTTCACTGCAGGTATCCACTTAATCAGCATCACAGCGCCATTATGGCTTTATTTTATAGTGCTACATCCTGCTGACAGGTTCTCTTAAAGAAGTTGTCCAGTTACCAAAACTGATTTTTTTTTTTCTGATAAATCTTGCTAATATGTGCCCCTCAACACATCTATTATGTTTTTTCAGCAAAATTACCTTTCATTGTGCACTAGCAGCACATGCTCATTGCTGGCTCCAGCTCTGACGGGGTTAATCTCTCCTCTGACTTCCTGTGTTCAGTTCCTACAAGTCCCAGAATTCTTTGTGGCTCTAGGGCGGTGTCTAGCTTATCTAACACACCCATTGTGTCTAATACACCCACTCTGCTCTCCACCCAAACCCTCCTCCCTGCCTCTTCCCAGTGGATGCACTGAGATCATCAATCACACAGAGACAGCAGCAGCTCTACTCTACACAGCCAGGGGAAGAAAGTGTGTGTGCGTATATACAGTGTGTGTGAGAGTGTGTATATATAGTGTGTGTGTGTATATACAGTGTGTGTGTGAGTGTGTATGTGTGTGTGTATATACAATGTGTGTGTGAGTGTGTATGTGTGTGTGTATGTCATACTCACCTGTCTGCAGGGTCCCGGTGCCATGCCTGCTTCCAGCCCCTGTCTCGGTCCCGCCGCTTCGGCTGTGTGCAGTCTCCCCGGGGCACGCACGAAGCTTGCAGGACCTGGCGGTGGATCACCTGATGCAGTCACCTGACGCATCAGCTGATCGTAGTCTCGCCGGCTTTTTCGCGCCCGGCCGGCTATCAGCTGATCCTGCCGTCAGGAGACTTCATCAGCTGATAGCCGGCAGCTCCTGCAGTGATGGGACAGGATCAGACTCCGCTGCAGGAGCTGCCGGTAATCATCACAGACGTGAGTATTTTTTTTTTTTTTTTTGCACCGATGCATCAGCTGATTGTATAATCGGCTTTTATACAATCAGCTGATGTGTGATGGGATTCACGTAGTTTAACCTGACACATCATCTGATCGCTTTGCCTTCCAGCAAACCGATCAGATGATATTGGATCTGGATTGGACGTCGCGGGACCCTGACCCAGGATTACTGCGGAGGGGGGTTTATTTCAATAAAGATGGAGTCACTAATTGTGTTGTGTTTTATTTCTAATAAAAATATTTTTCTGTGTGTTGTGTTTTGTTTTTTTTTTATCATTACTAGAAATTCATGGTGGCCATGTCTAATATTGGCGTGACACCATGAATTTCGGGCTTAGGGCTAGCTGATAATATACAGCTAGCCCTAACTCCATTATTACCCGGCTAGCCACCCGGCATCAGGGCAGCTGGAAGAGTTGGATACAGCGCCAGAAGATGGCGCTTCTATGAAAGCGCCATTTTCTGGGGTGGCTGCGGACTGCAATTCGCAGTGGGGGTGCCCAGAAAGCTTGGGCACCCTTCACTGTGGATTCCAATCCCCAGCTGCCTAGTTGTACCCGGCTGGACACCAAAATTAGGCGAAGCTTACGTCATTTTTTTTTAAATTATTTCATGAAATTCATGAAATAATTAAAAAAAAAAAAAGGGCTTCTCTATATTTTTGGTTCCCAGCCGGGTACAACTAGGCAGCTGGGGGTTGGGGGCAGCCCGTACCTGCCTGCTGTACCTGGCTAGCATACAAAAATATGGCGAAGCCCACGTCATTTTTTTTTCTTTTTGGGTAAAAAACTGCATACAGTCCTGGATGGAGGATGCTGAGCCTTGTAGTTCTGCAGCTGCTGTCTGCTCTCCTGCATACAATGAACATTTTGAATAAGGAAATGACATCAGACCTTTTTTATTTTTTTCATCAACAATATTTAATGGCATTGTGCACTGATTAAAAACGCAGTGAGCAAAAACGCAGCAAAAAAGGCACCAAATCGCGGCAAAAACGTGACATGCAGCACCGCAGGTGACAGAGCAGAACACGTTGGTGACATGTTCTGCTCTGACACATAGTGTGCTGCATGTCACTGTATCCACTCTGGGACTTGTTGTGCAGGTGACCGGATGATACATGTCACTAACTGCCCCACTCTGTGATTTCTGCTGCATAGTACCAACTGTATACACTCTCACCTGCACAACAAGTCCCATAATGGAGACAGTTAGTGACATGTAGCATCCGGTCACCTGCACAACAAGTGCCAGAGTGGAGAAAGATAGTGACATGCAGCACACTATGTGTCAGAGCAGAGCATGTCACTGTCTCCACTCCGCTGACCTCACAGCCCGTACACGCTGCGATGGATGCAGGGGGACACAGAACAAGTAATCGGCCAACACTGGAGTCATCTGATTACTTGGGATGAATTGAGCAGTAAAATGCTCTGGTGCTCGATGGGCGAAGCCCATGCCTTTTTTTTTTTAAAAAAATTCATTAAAAATAAAAAATAAAAAAAAAATCACATTGTTTGTGGGCTCTCGCTGCATTTTCTGTTGCTAAGGGTAACCAAAGCAGCTACTGGCTGCTAGCCCCCGCTGCTTGGTGTTACTTTCACTGGCAATAGAAATGCAGGGAAGCATTTTTTTTTTATAAATTTTTTTCCCTGAAAACTTTTTTAAGAAAATGACGTGGGCTTCGCCATATTTTTGTATGCTAGCCAGGTACAGCAGGCAGCTACGGGCTGCCCCCAACCCCCAGCTGCCTAGTTGTACCCGGCTGGGAACCAAAAATATAGAGAAGCCCTTTTTTTTTTTTTATTTCATGAATTTCATGAAATAATTAAAAAAAAAAAATGACATGGGCTTCGCCGAATTTTTGAGTCCAGCCAGGTACAACTAGGCAGCTGGGGATTGGAATCCGCAGTGAAGGGTGCCCAAACTTTCTGGGCCCCCCGCTGCGAATTGCAGTCCACAGCCGCCCCAGAAAATGGCGCTTTTATAGAAGCGCCATCTTCTGGCGCTGTATCCAACTCTTCCAGTGGCCCTGGTGGCAGGTGGCACGCTGGGTAATAAGGGGTTAATACCAGCTATGTTTTACCCGCTGGTATAAAGCCCGAGATTCTAAATGTCAGGCCAAGGTTGACCTGGCCATTAAGAATCTCCAATAAAGGGTTTTTAAAAAAAAAAAAGACCACACAGAGAAAAATACTTTATTAGAAATAAATACACAGACACAGTAGGGACTCCATGTTTATTACTCCCTCTCACCCCTCCACGATGGAGAGATTTCTGTACTGACCATGCCAGGAGAGAGCGAGGGAAAAGAGAGCGAGCGAGCGGGGGAGGAAAAGAGAGCGAGCGGGGGGGGGAAAGAGAGCGAGCGGGGGGAGAAGAGAGCGAGCGGGGGGGAGAAGAGAGCGAGCGGGGGGGAGAAGAGAGCGAGCGGGGGGGAGAAGAGAGCGAGCGGGGGGGAGAAGAGAGCGAGCGGGGGGGAGAAGAGAGCGAGCGGGGGGAGAAGAGAGCGAGCGGGGGGGAGAAGAGAGCGAGCGGGGGGGGAGAAGAGAGCGAGGGGGGGAAGAGAGCGAGGGGGGAAGAGAGCGAGGGGGGGAGGAAAAGAGAGCGAGGGGGGGAGGAAAAGAGAGCGAGGGGGGGGAGGAAAAGAGAGCGAGGGGGGGGAGGAAAAGAGAGCGAGGGGGGGAGGAAAAGAGAGCGAGGGGGGGAGGAAAAGAGAGCGAGGGGGGGAGGAAAAGAGAGCGAGGGGGGGAGGAAAAGAGAGCGAGGGGGGGAGGAAAAGAGAGCGAGGGGGGGAGGAAAAGAGAGCGAGGGGGGGGAGGAAAAGAGAGCGAGGGGGGGGAGGAAAAGAGAGCGAGGGGGGGGAGGAAAAGAGAGCGAGGGGGGGGAGGAAAAGAGAGCGCGGGGGGGGAGGAAAAGAGAGCGCGGGGGGAGGAAAAGAGAGCGCAGGGGGGAGGAAAAGAGAGCGCAGGGGGGAGGAAAAGAGAGCGCAGGGGGGAGGAAAAGAGCGCAGGGGGGAGGAAAAGAGAGCGCAGGGGGAGGAAAAGAGAGCGCAGGGGGAGGAAAAGAGAGCGCAGGGGGAGGAAAAGAGAGCGCAGGGGGAGGAAAAGAGAGCGCAGGGGGGAGGAAAAGAGCGCAGGGGGGAGGAAAAGAGAGCGCAGGGGGGAGGAAAAGAGAGCGCAGGGGGAGGAAAAGAGAGCGCAGGGGGGAGGAAAAGAGAGCGCAGGGGGGAGGAAAAGAGAGCGCAGGGGGGAGGAAAAGAGAGCGCAGGGGGGAGGAAAAGAGAGCGCAGGGGGGAGGAAAAGAGAGCGCAGGGGGGAGGAAAAGAGAGCGCAGGGGGGAGGAAAAGAGAGCGCAGGGGGGAGGAAAAGAGAGCGCAGGGGGGAGGAAAAGAGAGCGCAGGGGGGAGGAAAAGAGAGCGCAGGGGGGAGGAAAAGAGAGCGCAGGGGGGAGGAAAAGAGAGCGCAGGGGGGAGGAAAAGAGAGCGCAGGGGGGAGGAAAAGAGAGCGCAGGGGGGAGGAAAAGAGAGCGCAGGGGGGAGGAAAAGAGAGCGCAGGGGGGAGGAAAAGAGAGCGCAGGGGGGAGGAAAAGAGCGCAGGGGGGAGGAAAAGAGAGCGCAGGGGGAGGAAAAGAGAGCGCAGGGGGAGGAAAAGAGAGCGCAGGGGGGAGGAAAAGAGCGCAGGGGGGAGGAAAAGAGAGCGCAGGGGGAGGAAAAGAGAGCGCAGGGGGGAGGAAAAGAGAGCGCAGGGGGGAGGAAAAGAGAGCGCAGGGGGGAGGAAAAGAGAGCGCAGGGGGGAGGAAAAGAGAGCGCGGGGGGAGGAAAAGAGAGCGCAGGGGGGAGGAAAAGAGAGCGCAGGGGGGAGGAAAAGAGAGCGCAGGGGGGAGGAAAAGAGAGCGCAGGGGGGAGGAAAAGAGAGCGCAGGGGGGAGGAAAAGAGAGCGCAGGGGGGAGGAAAAGAGAGCGCAGGGGGGAGGAAAAGAGAGCGCAGGGGGGAGGAAAAGAGAGCGCAGGGGGGAGGAAAAGAGAGCGCAGGGGGGAGGAAAAGAGAGCGCAGGGGGGAGGAAAAGAGAGCGCAGGGGGGAGGAAAAGAGAGCGCAGGGGGGAGGAAAAGAGAGCGCAGGGGGGAGGAAAAGAGAGCGCAGGGGGGAGGAAAAGAGAGCGCAGGGGGGAGGAAAAGAGAGCGCAGGGGGGAGGAAAAGAGAGCGCAGGGGGGAGGAAAAGAGAGCGCAGGGGGGAGGAAAAGAGAGCGCAGGGGGGAGGAAAAGAGAGCGCAGGGGGGAGGAAAAGAGAGCGCAGGGGGGAGGAAAAGAGCGCAGGGGGGAGGAAAAGAGAGCGCAGGGGGAGGAAAAGAGAGCGCAGGGGGGAGGAAAAGAGCGCAGGGGGGAGGAAAAGAGAGCGCAGGGGGGAGGAAAAGAGAGCGCAGGGGGGAGGAAAAGAGAGCGCAGGGGGAGGAAAAGAGAGCGCAGGGGGGAGGAAAAGAGAGCGCAGGGGGGAGGAAAAGAGAGCGCAGGGGGGAGGAAAAGAGAGCGCAGGGGGGAGGAAAAGAGAGCGCGGGGGGAGGAAAAGAGAGCGCAGGGGGGAGGAAAAGAGAGCGCAGGGGGGAGGAAAAGAGAGCGCAGGGGGGAGGAAAAGAGAGCGCAGGGGGGAGGAAAAGAGAGCGCAGGGGGGAGGAAAAGAGAGCGCAGGGGGGAGGAAAAGAGAGCGCAGGGGGGAGGAAAAGAGAGCGCAGGGGGGAGGAAAAGAGAGCGCAGGGGGGAGGAAAAGAGAGCGCAGGGGGGAGGAAAAGAGAGCGCAGGGGGGAGGAAAAGAGAGCGCAGGGGGGAGGAAAAGAGAGCGCAGGGGGGAGGAAAAGAGAGCGCAGGGGGGAGGAAAACAGAGCGCAGGGGGGAGGAAAAGAGAGCGCAGGGGGGAGGAAAAGAGAGCGCAGGGGGGAGGAAAAGAGAGCGCAGGGGGGAGGAAAAGAGAGCGCAGGGGGGAGGAAAAGAGAGCGCAGGGGGGAGGAAAAGAGAGCGCAGGGGGGAGGAAAAGAGAGCGCAGGGGGGAGGAAAAGAGAGCGCAGGGGGGAGGAAAAGAGCGCAGGGGGAGGAAAAGAGAGCGCAGGGGGAGGAAAAGAGAGCGCAGGGGGAGGAAAAGAGAGCGCAGGGGGGAGGAAAAGAGAGCGCAGGGGGGAGGAAAAGAGCGCAGGGGGGAGGAAAAGAGAGCGCAGGGGGGAGGAAAAGAGAGCGCAGGGGGGAGGAAAAGAGAGCGCAGGGGGGAGGAAAAGAGAGCGCAGGGGGGAGGAAAAGAGAGCGCAGGGGGGAGGAAAAGAGAGCGCAGGGGGGAGGAAAAGAGAGCGCAGGGGGGAGGAAAAGAGAGCGCAGGGGGGAGGAAAAGAGAGCGCAGGGGGGAGGAAAAGAGAGCGCAGGGGGGAGGAAAAGAGAGCGCAGGGGGGAGGAAAAGAGAGCGCAGGGGGGAGGAAAAGAGAGCGCAGGGGGGAGGAAAAGAGAGCGCAGGGGGGAGGAAAAGAGAGCGCAGGGGGAGGAAAAGAGAGCGCAGGGGGGAGGAAAAGAGAGCGCAGGGGGGAGGAAAAGAGAGCGCAGGGGGAGGAAAAGAGAGCGCAGGGGGAGGAAAAGAGAGCGCAGGGGGGAGGAAAAGAGAGCGCAGGGGGGAGGAAAAGAGAGCAGGGGGGAGGAAAAGAGCGCAGGGGGGAGGAAAAGAGAGCGCAGGGGGGAGGAAAAGAGAGCGCAGGGGGGAGGAAAAGAGAGCGCAGGGGGGAGGAAAAGAGAGCGCAGGGGGGAGGAAAAGAGCGCAGGGGGGAGGAAAAGAGAGCGCAGGGGGGAGGAAAAGAGAGCGCAGGGGGGAGGAAAAGAGAGCGCAGGGGGGAGGAAAAGAGAGCGCAGGGGGGAGGAAAAGAGAGCGCAGGGGGGAGGAAAAGAGAGCGCAGGGGGGAGGAAAAGAGAGCGCAGGGGGGAGGAAAAGAGAGCGCAGGGGGGAGGAAAAGAGAGCGCAGGGGGGAGGAAAAGAGAGCGCAGGGGGGAGGAAAAGAGAGCGCAGGGGGGAGGAAAAGAGAGCGCAGGGGGGAGGAAAAGAGAGCGCAGGGGGAGGAAAAGAGAGCGCAGGGGGGAGGAAAAGAGAGCGCAGGGGGGAGGAAAAGAGAGCGCAGGGGGAGGAAAAGAGAGCGCAGGGGGAGGAAAAGAGAGCGCAGGGGGGAGGAAAAGAGAGCGCAGGGGGGAGGAAAAGAGAGCAGGGGGGAGGAAAAGAGCGCAGGGGGGAGGAAAAGAGAGCGCAGGGGGGAGGAAAAGAGAGCGCAGGGGGGAGGAAAAGAGAGCGCAGGGGGGAGGAAAAGAGAGCGCAGGGGGGAGGAAAAGAGCGCAGGGGGGAGGAAAAGAGAGCGCAGGGGGGAGGAAAAGAGAGCGCAGGGGGGAGGAAAAGAGAGCGCAGGGGGGAGGAAAAGAGAGCGCAGGGGGGAGGAAAAGAGAGCGCAGGGGGGAGGAAAAGAGAGCGCAGGGGGGAGGAAAAGAGAGCGCAGGGGGGAGGAAAAGAGAGCGCAGGGGGGAGGAAAAGAGAGCGCAGGGGGGAGGAAAAGAGAGCGCAGGGGGAGGAAAAGAGAGCGCAGGGGGGAGGAAAAGAGAGCGCAGGGGGGAGGAAAACAGAGCGCAGGGGGGAGGAAAAGAGAGCGCAGGGGGGAGGAAAAGAGAGCGCAGGGGGGAGGAAAAGAGAGCGCAGGGGGGAGGAAAAGAGAGCGCAGGGGGGAGGAAAAGAGAGCGCAGGGGGGAGGAAAAGAGAGCGCAGGGGGGAGGAAAAGAGAGCGCAGGGGGGAGGAAAAGAGAGCGCAGGGGGGAGGAAAAGAGCGCAGGGGGAGGAAAAGAGAGCGCAGGGGGAGGAAAAGAGAGCGCAGGGGGAGGAAAAGAGAGCGCAGGGGGGAGGAAAAGAGAGCGCAGGGGGGAGGAAAAGAGCGCAGGGGGGAGGAAAAGAGAGCGCAGGGGGGAGGAAAAGAGAGCGCAGGGGGGAGGAAAAGAGAGCGCAGGGGGGAGGAAAAGAGAGCGCAGGGGGGAGGAAAAGAGAGCGCAGGGGGGAGGAAAAGAGAGCGCAGGGGGGAGGAAAAGAGAGCGCAGGGGGGAGGAAAAGAGAGCGCAGGGGGGAGGAAAAGAGAGCGCAGGGGGGAGGAAAAGAGAGCGCAGGGGGGAGGAAAAGAGAGCGCAGGGGGGAGGAAAAGAGAGCGCAGGGGGGAGGAAAAGAGAGCGCAGGGGGGAGGAAAAGAGAGCGCAGGGGGGAGGAAAAGAGAGCGCAGGGGGAGGAAAAGAGAGCGCAGGGGGGAGGAAAAGAGAGCGCAGGGGGGAGGAAAAGAGAGCGCAGGGGGAGGAAAAGAGAGCGCAGGGGGAGGAAAAGAGAGCGCAGGGGGGAGGAAAAGAGAGCGCAGGGGGGAGGAAAAGAGAGCAGGGGGGAGGAAAAGAGCGCAGGGGGGAGGAAAAGAGAGCGCAGGGGGGAGGAAAAGAGAGCGCAGGGGGGAGGAAAAGAGAGCGCAGGGGGGAGGAAAAGAGAGCGCAGGGGGGAGGAAAAGAGCGCAGGGGGGAGGAAAAGAGAGCGCAGGGGGGAGGAAAAGAGAGCGCAGGGGGGAGGAAAAGAGCGCAGGGGGGAGGAAAAGAGCGCAGGGGGGAGGAAAAGAGCGCAGGGGGGAGGAAAAGAGAGCGCAGGGGGGAGGAAAAGAGAGCGCAGGGGGGAGGAAAAGAGAGTGCAGGGGGGAGGAAAAGAGCGCAGGGGGGAAGAGAGCGAGGGAAAAGAGAGGGGAGAGGAGAGAGGGATAAGAGGGGGGCAGGGAAGAGGGGAGGGGGAGAAGAGTGGGGGGAGAGAAGAGAGTGGGGAAAGAAGAGAGTGGGGAAAGAAGAGGGGGGGGGGGCAGAGGTGCTCTGTCACCAACTGTCTCCACTCTGTGACTTGTGGTGCAGGTGACAGAGTGCAGACAGTTGGTCCCATGCAGCAGGACAGATGGCAGAGCACAGCGGTGACATGCCAGTGTCTTGCTGCTGGGAGGAGCACACGATCACACTGCCCGACACCGGCCGCTCTCCTGACATCGCAGCAGAGCGGGCGGGTGGACAGTGTGAGCACATACTTATGTGCAGGGGGGGATTCAGCTAAAGACCCCCCCCCCCCCCCGTACTGCACACTGCGCCCCGTGCCTCAGCCTCTCTGCAGGACGCTTCCGGCTCCACACTGACTTCCTCCGGATCCTCCCCTCGATGCTGAGCTGTGATGTGCGGTAGTCACCGCCCACAGCCCTGTCACTCAATCTGAGTGGCGCCGGCATCCTGTGACGTACCCGTCTTGTTTGAGAGCCCGGAAATGCCGGGACGTCAGAGGATGCCGGCGGCCACAGCTCCAGGGGGTCATGTGACAGGCACTGAGCGTGCAGGATAGCGCCGCTCAGTGCCAGAACTGGAAACAGAAGCCAATGGAGAAGACGCCTAGAAAGGTAAGTAGAGCTCATACAGAAAATAAAAAAAATGGGTGAACCACCCCTTTAAAGACGGTAGTTGTCTTGCAATTTACTCATGTGATTGCTTCTTCGGCTCTTCCTACCTGTGGTCTTCTCTAAGCAAATGGTAGCTGTACCTCAACACAGCCAGCGCATGCAATAGTTTACCACTGCCTGCAAATGCAGGATTTATTAAAGGGGTTTTCCCACGAACAAAGTTCATTTTAAACAATATATCTTGGAATAATAATACAGTTCCATAATCACGTGTTTAAAAAAAAAAAAGTACCTGTGCTGAGCCAATCTTAAAAATGTGTCCCTGCTACCATATGTACTGTGTAATGGCTGTGTCTGACCGTACAGAGACATGGTCTGATCATACCCCAGCTCCTGGGCAGGAGGGGACGTAAAAAGGTATACACACGTTAGAGCACAGGATAGCAAATAATGTCCAGGTTTGGGATGTTTGGGATTATTTTATTCCTGCTGCTCCACTGAATATTCTGTTATTTTGTTTCGACCTGTCAGGCAGATGGGAAATAGGATGGGATGTAGGAAAGGAGGGCTGGAAAGGTGCAAGTGCAGTGCCCCACCCCAAAGCACTTGCAGTTCAGACCATTTTAATGCTGGATTCTGCAGAAACAGCAAAACAGATTTCTACAATCACAGTAAATATGGAATCAGCATGAAGGCACCCATGACATATTCTCGTTATGAGTGCTTTGGCTCCAATTCAGGATAAAGTGCTGGTGCATTAGAGACAGCACATTCCTTCTTCGATGTCCTGTGTACAGCGGCTGTCATCCCACTGCTTCCAGGCTAAATTGCACATAGCTCACTGAATTACTATAAAACAAGCATTATTTTTATTGTTACGACATACCACTAGTTTTATTAGTAAATTTGTGTTGATAATTGCTAAATGTAAGTTAATAAAAAAAAAATGTTAAAAACCATAGGCTAAAATTAATTTTGGTGTATTTCAGGGAACATTGCTCCCATCTCAGTTGTTTCCATCCCATTTGCATTTTCACAAACATCACCTCCTCTTCTACTGCTGCAGCGGTCTCGGTGTCCTTCAGGCGGGAGCGACAAGGAAAGGCACGCAGCACCGTCAACACTGGAGAAAGATTTACAGTTTATTCCAGCACAATACTTAGAGGGGTTATCCACTACTGGACAACCCCAGCTTAATCAAACAATTCAGGATCCCCATGTGTACAATTGCTTCTGGGAGTGGTGTAGTTTCCGCGATGTTGGTGACACTGTTCACGTAGGGTGAGGGAACATTGTTGTGTCGCTTGCCGGCGGCAGCCAACGAGCAGTAGCTCATCAATATTACGTTAGGGTGGACATACGCTCAGATGAAACAATAAAAGGTGCAGCTCATCGGCAACCGCTACAGCTAATGTCACCCTCCAGGAACAGCGTCCCATACCTAACTGGAACAGCACCGCTACAGGAGGTGAGTATACACGGTTTTTACTTTATATGGGGTCCTGACTTGATTAAACTATGGCTGTCCAATAGTGGACAACCCTTTTATGTGATAAGTTATTAAATGAAGTAGAAACAACAAAACAATACTCACACTGGCTGTTGGTGTCCCAACGCCCCCCAAGGTAGCCCACTACTTCACTACGTGTCAAGTGGCTGTGAAAATCCTGCGATGAGCAGCATTTATTACTTGGGGTTAATTAACAGGATTACATTTTATAATGCTCACAACTGACTTCAACTTACCATCAACAGAAGAGTGTTACTGGAAATAGACACGTGAAAAGGCTGGAACTTGTTCAATGCCACAAAAGAGGTAAGGTGAACCAAGGTATGTGGGTCCCTAAAACAAGAAATGATGATTATCACAGTTCCAGACAAAGAACCATCACATCAGACCAATAATCCAGTTCTCAGAACTCTGTAGGTTCTAGATTTCATTTATAACTGGGCAGAATTGCACAGCACGTACTGTCATTTTGTCAATTAACTCCTTCAGGACTTGCTCATTTTGGACCTTTACGGTCTCTTTCACACGTCAGTGATTCTGGTAGGTATGTGATAGTTTTTATACGTACCAGAATATATAAATTCTGTATTTATTTTTTTTAAGTAATAAATAGAATGCCATTTACGTGCTGTAGAAATAGAGTTTATTGTGTGGGCCAACCAATATGATAATTGCGATATCAAATACATATCATTTTATGACTTTTGTACAATACACTCTTTGTTAAAAATAAAAAATAAAAATCATTTGTACATTTTATAATTATCCATCAACTGAGCTGCGTGAGGGCTTATTTTTGAAGGATAGGTTGTTTTCACTGGTGCCAGCTTTGGGTACAGACAACTTTTTTTTTATCACTTTTTAATTAACTTTTTTGTCACAGTGGATAAGAAAAAAAGTTAGTAACTTATTGTTTTGCTTTTGCATTCAGAAGGTAATTATATAGTTTTATAAAGAGTATTTTTACGGACAAGACAATACCAAATGTGTGTTATTTAATTTTTTATCCAGATTGCACATTTTATTAACTGGGATTTTAAAGAGGGTGTTTGTCTTTAAAAGGGAACCTGTCATATTTTATAGTATTTTGAACACGCCCCTATCACGTGACAAAAGGGACGTCATCCCTGGAAGCAGCCCATACAGTCTAGCACTACCCTGAGCACAGTGTGACCGCTGGTGAGGTTTGCGCGCTCACGAGATTATGGGCGGGTACTTGCTGATAACAATCACAGCCCCGCCCATAATCACTTGCCTGCGCACACGTCACCAGCGGTCACACTGCTCAGTCCCGTGAGACTGGCACTGGGCATGCGCGGGGATGGCTGGAGCAGTGGGCGGTGCATCAGCTATGGAAAGGAGCGATGGGGGCAGCATACAGGACCAGGAGGCAGAATAACGGACGCCAGAAAGCCCGCCCCCGTGTCACATTTACACTATCTGAATACAAAAAGGTACCACTTTATAAAGTCTTTATTTTGGTCTCACATGGGGCACAATAATAACAGGGACCTTTCTAGAATGCAGCCCAGGAGCTGCAGAGGGTGAATCTTTTAGGTTTTGGGCGAAATTTCTCCTGACAGGTTCCCTTTAAAGAACAACAAACAAAAACCAACAACAACACGTGATGTGATATTCTATAGTTGTCACGGATTTCCTCTGTTGCAGAGTTTGGTGACATGTTCTGGGTCAGAGTCTCACTTGGTCTTGTGGGAATCTGCAGATTAAATGAATTCCCTTTCCTTTGGGGAGGAGAAGGTTAATTCCAGCAACTCCTGGTCACGTGTTTCCGGTGGGGACCATGCCCAAGTTCTATATATATCCTCTACATCGAGCAGAGGGTGCTGGTTATTTTCTATCATTAGGAAGCTTGGCCAGGAGGTGGAAGGAGCTAATATTTACTCTCTCAGTTGTTTTGTTGGCTGCAGTATTGGAGTTTCCTGCAGCATTCTCAGGTGTTTGTGTTCTGGTTTGGAAGTTCCTCAGTAGTCTGTTTATTCCCCCCTTTAATGTTGTCTCCCCTCATGCACCTTTTGTGGCTCCTTTGTGTGTGGTTGTCATGTGTAAGAGTAGGTTTTGCTGTTGCTGTTACCCCTGTCTGTCCATATTTGTTGGTGGGGTGTTAACTCCTGTTCTTGCCCATTCACCCCGAGTGGTGAGTTGTGGAGGGGGGTCATCACATCAGGGACGAGGACAGGAGATAGGGCCTAGGGTGGTGACCTGGACCTCCCTACCAAAGAGGGTACCTCCAGGGTTAGGGTGAGTGCAAGGGCCCCAGTTTTAGGGTCAGTATAGGCTCCCAATAGGGTATCACAGACCCGGATGCCATTGTGAAGGCTCCAGGTGACAAAGAAACCCATAGACTTTAAGCATGCCACAATCTTGCGGGGTAGCAAGGGGGCCCAATGGGTGGAAAGAGGAAGCGTTCTCCAGCTGTTAAACGCTTCTCATTATTGACAGCAGCATATAAGGGGTTGAACGGTTAGGCTCATTGAGAACACCAATAGCAGTTACAACTGGCTATGTATATTAGCTGATTGCTTCGGTGTGATCAGCATGACTGATATGTACGTCATGTAGCACAAACTCACATATGCTCATGAAAAATATGAACACAAAGGTAAATACATCCCGCACATTTTTGCAAATATTATATACCTTTTCATGGGACAACCCTGAAGATGAGTGTTTCATCAGTAGAAAAAAGAGAATTTTGTTTACTTACCGTAAATTCTTTTTCTTATAGTTCCGTAATGGGAGACCCAGACCATGGAGTGTATAGCTTCTGCCTCCGGAGGACACACAAAGTACTACACTAAAAAGTGTAGCTCCTCCCTCCGAGCATATACACCCCCTGGATAACCAAATATAGCCAGTTTAGTGCAAAAGCTGAAGGAGAATAGCCACCCACAAGTAAAGATAGAGCAAAAAACCGGAACAACCGGAGCCTCTGTCTACAACAACAGCCGGTGATAACACGCGGAACAAGAAACTGCCAACAGGCAACAGGGAGGGTGCTGGGTCTCCCATTACGGAACTATAAGAAAAAGAATTTACGGTAAGTAAACAAAATTCTCTTTTTCTTCATCGTTCCTATGGGAGACCCAGACCATGGGACGTCTCAAAGCAGTCCATGGGTGGGAAATAAACAGAAAACTGAGAAGTAGGCGAAACCTAACTTCACAAATGGGCGACAGCCGCCTGAAGGATGCGTCTGCCCAAGCTCGCATCTGCCGAAGCATGAGCATGCACTTGGTAGTGCTTCGAAAAGGTGTGCAGACTAGACCAAGTGGCAGCCTGACAGACATGCTGAGCCGTAGCCTGGTGCCTGAAAGCCCAAGAGGCACCGACAGCTCTGGTCGAGTGTGCCTTGATCCCCGGCGGGGGAGGCACCTGAGTACACTGGTAGGCATCGGATATGGCCGACCTAATCCAACGAGCTAGGGTTGGTTTAGAAGCCGAGAGACCCTTGCGCTAACCTGTGGTCAGCACAAAAAGAGAGGTGCACCGCCTAAGAACAGCGGTGCGTGACACATAGATCCGGAGCGCCCGCACCAGATCTAAAGTATGCAACGCTTTCTCAAAGCGATGAACAGGAGCCGGACAAAAGGAAGGCAATGAAATGTCCTGGTTAAGGTGGAAAGGGGACACCACCTTAGGGAGAAAGTCCGGAGTCGGACGGAGAACCACCTTGTCTTGATGAAAAACCAAAAAAGGTGACTCCGAAGAGAGCGCAGCCAAATCAGAGACTCTCCTGAGAGAAGTTATGGCCACCAGAAAGACGACTTTCTGTGAAAGACGAAACAAAGAAACCTCCCTAAGAGGCTCAAAGGGGGGTTTCTGTAAGGCCGTGAGGACCAGATTAAGGTCCCAGGGATCCAAAGGCCGCCGGTAAGGTGGAATGATGTGAGATGCGCCCTGCATGAAGGTGCGCACCTGAGCCAGTCGGGCGATACGCCGCTGGAACAACACTGACAGAGCCGAGACCTGTCATATAAGGGAATTGAGGGATAGTCCTAGCTGCAGACCGGACTGTAGAAAGGACAGGATGGTCGGCAAGGAAAAAGGCCAAGGGGCATGGCCGGAAGAACGACACCAGGACAGGAAAATTCTCCAAGTCCTGTGATAAATTTTGGCCGAGGAAGACTTCCGAGCCTGAGTCATAGTGGAGATGACTTCGGGAGGAATGCCGGAAGCCGTCAGGATCCAGGACTCAAGAGCCACGCCGTCAATCTGAGAGCCGCAGAATTCTGGCGGAAAAACGGACCTTGTGAGAGAAGGTCTGGGCGGTCCGGGAGATGCCACGGCACCTCTACGGACAGATGGAGCAGGTCTGGGTACCAAGCTCGCCTGGGCCAGTCTGGAGCAATGAGTATGACCCGACGGCCCTCCATTCTGATCTTGCGCAGGACTCTGGGCAAGAGAGCTAGAGGGGGAAACACGTAAGACAGACGGAACTGGGACCAATCCTGAACCAGCGCGTCCGCTGCAAAGGCCTGAGGATCGTGGGAGCGAGCCACGTAAACCGGGACCTTGTTGTTGTGCCGGGATGCCATTAGATCCACTTCCGGAGTGCCCCACTTGCGGCAGATCGACCGGAACACTGCCGGATGCAGAGCCCACTCGCCGCTGTCCACGGTTTGACGGCTGAGATAATCTGCCTCCCAGTTTTCTACGCCTGGGATGTGGACTGCGGATATGGTGGACTTGGAGTCCTCCGTCCACTGAAGGATGCGTTGAACCTCCAACATTGCCAGGCGGCTGCGAGTCCCGCCCTGGTGATTGATGTAGGCAACTGCTGTCCGTTGTCTGACTGGACTCGAATGTGCTTGCCCGCCAACAGGTGGTGAAAGGATACGAGAGCTAGGAGCACAGCTCTGATTTCCAGCACATTGATCGAGAGGGCTGATTCGGACGGAGTCCAAGTGCCCTGTGCTCGGTGGTGGAGAAATACTGCTCCCCAGCCGGATAGACTGGCATCCGTGGTGAGGATCACCCAGGACGGGGTCAGGAAGGAGCGTCCCTGAGACAGAGAGAGGGGCCGAAGCCACCACTGAAGAGAGCTCCTGGTCTGTGGCGACAGAGCCACCAACCTGTGCAAGGAAGAAGTCCGCTTGTCCCAACAGCGGAGAATGTCCAGCTGCAGAGGACGCAGATGGAACTGGGCAAAGGGAACCGCTTCCATTGACGCCACTATCTGACCCAGCACCTGCATGAGGTGCCTGATGGAATGACGGCGGGGCCTCAGCAGAGAGCGCACCGCCAGATGGAGGTACTGCTGTTTGACTAAGGGCAGCTTGACAAGTGCCGGCAGAGTCTCGAATTGCATCCCTAGGTACGTGAGTTTTTGGGTCGGGGTCAGAGTGGACTTGGGCAGATTGACAAGCCACCCGAATTGAACAAGAGTGGCGAGAGTGAGCGAGACACTCCGCTGACAGTCTGCACTGGATGAAGCCTTGACTAGAAAGTCGTCCAGGTAAGGAATCACTGCCAACCCCTGGAGGTGCAGAACCGCAACTACTGCTGCCATGACCTTGGTGAATACTCGAGGGGCCGTGGCTAACCCGAAGGGGAGAGCCACGAATTGGAAATGTTCCTCTCCGATTTCAAAACGTAGCCAACGCTGGTGTGAAACTGCAATTGGCACATGCAGATAGGCATCTCTGATGTCGATGGATGCCAGGAAATCTCCTTGGGTCATTGAGGCAATGACTGATCGCAGAGACTCCATGCGAAAATGCCGCACCTGAACATGCTTGTTGAGAAGCTTGAGATCCAGGATGAGCCGGAAGGAACCGTCCTTTTTGGGGACTAGGAAGAGATTTGAGTAGAAACCTCTGAACCGTTCCCTGGCGGGAACCGGTACAATTACTCCGTTGGCCTGCAAGGATGCCACGGCCTGAGAGAAGGCGGCGGCCTTGGAGCAGGGAGGAGTTGACAGAAAAAATCTGTTTGGCGAGCTGGAAGAGAATTCTATCCTGTAACCGTGGGAGATGATATCCTGCACCCACTGATCGGAGACGTGTTGAAACCACACGTCGCCAAAGTGGGAGAGCCTGCCACCGACCAAGGACGTTGCTGGCTCGGCCAGATAGTCAAGAGGAAACTGCCTTGGTGGCAGCAGCTCCTGCGGACTTTTGTGGACGCGGCTTCTTGCGCCAGGTGGGCTTCTGGTCCTTGGCTGAGTTAGTGGATGAGGCCGAGGGCTTAGAGGACGACCAGTTAAAGGAACGAAAGGAACGAAACCTCGACTGGTTCCTGCCCTGGACAGGTTTCCTGGTTTTAGTCTGTGGCAAGGAAGTACTCTTCCCGCCAGTAGCCTCCTTAATAATTTCATCCAGTTGTTCACCGAACAGCCTGGTCCCAGCAAATGGGAGCCCAGCAAGGTACTTCTTTGAAGAAGCATCTGCCTTCCACTCTCGAAGCCACAAGATCCTGCGGATAGCGAGGGAATTAGCGGAAGCCACCGCAGTGCGGTGAGAAGCCTCCAGCATGGCAGACATGGCGTAGGCTGAAAAGGCTGATGCCTGGGAAGTTAAGGCAACCAATTCAGGCATAGAGTCCCTAGTGAGGGAATGCATCTCCTCTAGGGAAGCAGAGATGGCTTTGAGAGCCCACACTACTGCAAAGGATGGGGAGAACGAGGCCCCTGCCACCTCATAGACAGACTTGGCCAGGAGGTCAACCTGACGGTCAGTGGGATCCTTAAGTGAGGTGCCATCAGCCACAGATACAACTGTCCGGGCTGAGAGTCTAGACACCGGAGGGTCTACCTTTGGTGAGTGAGCCCACTCCTTGACCACCTCTGGTGGAAAAGGAAAACGGTCATCAGAACCATGCTTTGGGAAGCGTTTGTCAGGACAGGCTCTGGGCTTGGACACAGTGGCCTGAAAACTGGAGTGGTTAAAGAACACACTCCTTGTTCTCTTAGGCGAGGTAAACTGGTGCTTTTCTGCCAGAGAGTGTTGCTCCTCTGATACTGGCGGATTGAGGTCTAGTACAGAATTAATGGACGCAATCAAATCACTAACATCTGCATCACCCTCGGTCAGATCAATGGGGCACATGGAGGTAGCGTCCGAGCCCCCAGTAAAGACATCCTCCTCGTCCTGCGAGTCAGCTCGTGAATCGGAGCCGCGGGACGAGGAAGGAGAGGGGACCCTGCGTCTCCTTTTAGGAGGACGGGGTCTGGGAGCAGATGAAGAATCCTCTGTGAGCTCTGCAGAGCGAGCCGAAGCAGCAGAGGCGCCCTGAGAAGGGGGCTGATGCATGCTCAGCAGAGTCCGGGACAACTCTCCCATGGAGTCGGCAAAGGACTGGGAGATAGACTTAGAAAACAATTCTACCCAAGCCGGGGGTTCAGCCACCGGGGCCGGAGCAGCCGGAGGGACCACTGGGGAGACTCCAGGCTGAGGCACCACCATGTTAGAGCAGGCATCACAATGTGGATATGTGCTCTGTTCAGGCAGTACGAGCTTACATGCAGTGCATATTGAGTACAGCCTTGCAGCCTTGCTCCTAGTGTGAGACATGCTGCTGAGGTGGGGGCTCTGCAGTAAAGAACACACTCCTTCAGAATGACCCCCAGAGAGTGTATAAGAAGGTCCACAAGCAGAGGTTGTGGCTTACCAGACCGTTTGTGTGCCCTCCGGATCCCACAGCTCGGACCCCCAGACAGGCTATGCAGAGATGCAGCAGCCAGCGCCGATCAGTGTGAGAACGCTGATAAAATGGCGCCGAAGCGAGGAGAGGGGGCGGGGCCTAGTCCAAGAGCGGGAGCCGGAGGGCCAAGGAGATATACAGGGGAGGGAAACATCTCTTCAGAGAGGAGTGTCCTCCCCTGTGCCGAACAGCCGGTGGGCGGCGCCGCACTGTCCCTCTGCATGACTGACATGCAGGGGCAGTGAAAACGAAACTAGGCCTGAGCCGAAGCCGGGGCCTAAATTTTACAATGCGGCCGGCGCGCAGGCACCCTCGGCGCGGTTCTCAGGTGAAAACCAGAGAACCGGCCGGAAATGTCACAAAAGTAAACTGACACACTCTCCCCAACAATAAAGATGCAAGGGACCCCCTGCAATAACGTCTCAAATACTTAGCTTGTGAGACGCAGGGCCAGGTCCCTGAGGGATGAGTGCTCCGTCCGGCAGGGTCCTGAAAGGGCTGCGGATGGAGACCGGTCTCCTGAAAAGCAGTGAGAACCGTGCTGGCTCCCACTTTAAGCCAGAGCCCGAGGGATGGTGAAGGAGCGCGGCATGTAAGGCTCCAGCCTTGAAATCAACCTTAACAACACCGCCGACACAGTGGGGTGAGAAGGGACATGCCGGGGGTCCAGCTTGGACCCGCTTTTCTTCAAACTCTTTAAAATCAAAAATCAGATGAGAATGCATGTGTGGATGTGTGCCTCCTGAACACAAAGCATTGAACTGGCTATATTTGGTTATCCAGGGGGTGTATATGCTCGGAGGGAGGAGCTACACTTTTTAGTGTAGTACTTTGTGTGTCCTCCGGAGGCAGAAGCTATACACCCCATGGTCTGGGTCTCCCATAGGAACGATGAAGAAATTATCATTGCCGGTCTAGCTACCCACGTGCATCCTGTACCATTCTCCCAGCACTGTTTTTAGCATTTTATTGTCAATATACAATGCACACAGAAAACTGATAATCAGAGGTGTGGGCAGAGTTAGCTTTCTGAGCTCTGCTACATCTAAAAATGCTGATAGTTTACTGGGTGCAGCAGATGTAATACAGGACTCGGGGTCTTTTTCCCTACATTATGCTGCTTTCAGATGAATTAGGCTACTTTCACACATCAGTTTTCTGTATTCAGGCACAGTCCTTTTTTTTCCTGATCCAACGGATCCTGAAAAAAAAGTGAAAACCGTATCCACCGGATCCGTTTTTTTAACGGATCCGTTATGCCGGATCCGTTAAAAAACGGATCCGGTGGATACGGTTTGCATCCGTTTTTGCATCCTTTTCGTCCGGTTTTTGGCTGGATCCGTTTTGTTAATTACATTGGTGCATGCGCAGTTAACAAAAACGGATCCGGCGGCCGCATCCGTTTTTTACCGCATTACGCCGGATCCGGCGTCCATAGGCTTCTATTGTAAAACACGCCGTATCGCGCCGGATCCGGCGCGATGCGTTTTTTTTGCCGGACAAAAAAACGTTGCAAGCTACGTTGCCTCCGGCCGCCGCATTTATTTATTTTGCCGCATCCGGAAAAAAACGGATGCACCGCAAAGCCATCCGGTACAATCCGGTAACAATGCAAGTCTATGGGGAAAAAACGGATGCGGTACTGGATCCGTTTTACCCGTTTTTTTCCGGATTGAACCTGATGGCAAAAAACTGATGTGTGAAAGTAGCCTTAACAAAAAGCTGGTGACAGATTCCCTTTAATATTAACCCTCCTAGCTTGACTACCGCTAATCAGTATTCCTCCTGCTCTTGACAACCTATACTGCTCAGTACAGGCTGCAGCTATCAGAATTTGACAGCCACTCTGACATTGCTTTTCAAAACTAATACACTAGCCCCATCAGGCTTAATAAATATAAATAATACAGTTAGGTCCAGAAATATTTGGACAGTGACACAAGTTTTGTTATTTTAGCTGTTTACAAAAACATGTTCAGAAATACAATTATATATATAATACTAGAAGGTGGCCCGATTCTACGCATCGGGTATTCTAGAATTTACGTATTGTGTAGTTCATGTATGATTTTTGTTATATATATATATATGTTGTGTGTAGTTACCAAGTGTTTGTGTAGGCGCTGTAGATGTTCTGGGTGTTGTCTGGGTGTGACGGGGGTGAGAGCGGTATTGTATGTGTGTTGCGTTGTTTGTGGAGCGCTGTGTGTCTGTAGCGTTGTGTGTTGCGCGGTTTGTGTGTGTGTGGTGTGTTTTGGGGGGAGGTATGTTTTGTGAAATGTGTGTGTTGTGCGGTATGTGCGTATATTTGTGTGTGCCGCGGTGTTTGTGTGTTGGGTGTTGTGTGTGTGCAGCGTTGTCTGTGTGTGTAGGTGTCTGTGTAGGGCAGTTGTTTGTGGTTCCCAGTGTGTGTGTGTGTGTGTGTGGTGCGTTGTGCACTTCCCATCGTGCTCCATCCGCCATGCTGCGCGCTCCCAAACGTGCACCATCCGCCATGCTGCGCACTCCCAAACGTGCACCATCCGCCATGCTGCGCACTCCCAAACGTGCTCCATCCGCCAGGCTGCGCACTCCCAAACGTGCTCCATCCGCCATGCTGCGCACTCCCAAACGTGCTCCATCCGCCATGCTGCGCACTCCCAAACGTGCTCCATCCGCCATGCTGCGCACTCCCAAACGTGCTCCATCCGCCATGCTGCGCACTCCCAAACGTGCTCCATCCGCCATGCTGCGCACTCCCAAACGTGCTCCATCCGCCATGCTGCGCACTCCCAAACGTGCTCCATCCGCCATGCTGCGCACTCCCAAACGTGCTCCATCCGCCATGCTGCGCACTCCCAAACGTGCTCCATCCGCCATGCTGCGCACTCCCAAACGTGCTCCATCCGCCATGCTGCGCACTTCCAAACGTGCTCCATCCGCCATGCTGCGCACTCCCAAACGTGCTCCATCCGCCATGCTGCGCACTCCCAAACGTGCTCCATCCGCCATGCTGCGCACTCCCAAACGTGCTCCATCCGCCATGCTGCGCACTCCCAAACGTGCTCCATCCGCCATGCTGCGCACTCCCAAACGTGCTCCATCCGCCATGCTGCGCACTCCCAAACGTGCTCCATCCGCCATGCTGCGCACTCCCAAACGTGCTCCATTCCCCATGCTGCGCACTCCCAAACGTGCTCCATCCCCCATGCTGCGCACCCCCCATTGTAATCCATCCCCCATGCTGCACCAGCATCAGCCTCTCTACCCGCAGCATCAGCCTTCTGTCCCCAGCATCATCCCCTCTCTGTCCCCAGCCTCAGCCCCTCTCTGTCCCCAGCCTCAGCCCCTCTCTGTCCCCAGCCTCAGCCCCTCTCTGTCCCCAGCCTCAGCCCCTCTCTGTCCCCAGCCTCAGCCCCTCTCTGTCCCCAGCCTCAGCCCCTCTCTGTCCCCTCCTCTGGCGACACTCACACACACGATCGCATCCACTCACACACACGATCGCATACACTCAAACACACCCGATCCCGACACTCACACACACGATCGCATCCACTCACACACACGATCGCATCCACTCACACACACGATCGCATCCACTCACACACACCCGATCCCGACACACACACACCCGATCGCATACACTCACACACACAGACACTGACGATATCGCACATACGCGCTCACAGTCACAACATCCGGAGATACCACATGCTTCTGACCATGTGATCCTCCGTCAGGTCCTGGAAGGTCACAACAGCACAGTATCGAGGCCGAGAAGCAAGGGATATCGCCGGATGCTGTGAGTGTGTGGATGCGATGTGATGTGTGTGTGAGGTGTGTGTGAGAGTGAGTGTGAGAGTGAGTGTGAGCTGATGTGTGTGTGTGTGTGTGTGTGCGTGTGGATCTTCCGCCGCTACAGGACCTCGATGCGCTTGTAACCATGCCAACGTATCCCGTCCCCCGCTCGCACGGGAGCCCACACCACTCCCGTGCGAGCGGGGGATGGGGGATGGGGGGGAGGAGTACAGTACTCACCCCCCTTAACAGCCGTGTCAGTTCGGGGAATGCGCGGGAGGGGGAGAGGGGGGGGGGGAGTACAGTACTCACCTCCGTGACAGCCCTGTCAGTTCGGGGAATGCGCGTGGGGAGGTGGGCGGGGCCAGAGCTAACGTGCGTTGCGTGAGGGGGGCGGGGCGTGGCGTGGCCGAATTGCCAATGCCTGCAGGGTGCCGGGGCGAGAGGCCAATCTGTGGGGGGGGCGGAGGCTGGGCGAGCGGCTGGCCAATCCGTGTGGGGGCGCAGCCTGGGCGAGCGGCCAATCGGTGTGGGGGGCGGGGCCATGGCGAGCCCAGCGGCCAATCAGCTTTGTGTCACCGTAAGGACATGTCACGGTGACACTGTCACGGTGACACAATTTTGGAGCATGACAGACAGACAGAATAAGGCAATTATATATATAGATGGGCTGAAAGTGCACACTCCCAGCTGCAATATGAGAGTTTTCACATCCAAATCGGAGAAAGGGTTTAGGAATCATAGCTCTGTAATGCATAGCCTCCTCTTTTTCAAGGGACCAAAAGTAATTGGACAAGGGACTCTAAGGGCTGCAATTAACTCTGAAGGCGTCTCCCTCGTTAACCTGTAATCAATGAAGTAGTTAAAAGGTCTGGGGTTGATTACAGGTGTGTGGTTTTGCATTTGGAAGCTGTTGCTGTGACCAGACAACATGCGGTCTAAGGAACTCTCAATTGAGGTGAAGCAGAACATCCTGAGGCTGAAAAAAAAGAAAAAATCCATCAGAGAGATAGCAGACATGCTTGGAGTAGCAAAATCAACAGTCGGGTACATTCTGAGAAAAAATGAATTGACTGGTGAGCTTGGGAACTCAAAAAGGCCTGGGCATCCACGGATGACAACAGTGGTGGATGATCGCCGCATACTTTCTTTGGTGAAGAAGAACCCGTTCACAACATCAACTGAAGTCCAGAACACACTCAGTGGAGTAGGTGTATCTGTCTCTAAGTCAACTGTAAAGAGAAGACTCCATGAAAGTAAATACAAAGGGTTCACATCTAGATGCAAACCATTCATCAATTCCAAAAATAGACAGGCCAGAGTTAAATTTGCTGAAAAACACCTCATGAAGCCAGCTCAGTTCTGGAAAAGTATTCTATGGACAGATGAGACCAAGATCAACCTGTACCAGAATGATGGGAAGAAAAAAGTTTGGAGAAGAAAGGGAACGGCACATGATCCAAGGCACACCACATCCTCTGTAAAACATGGTGGAGGCAACGTGATGGCATGGGCATGCATGGCTTTCAATGGCACTGGGTCACTTGTGTTTATTGATGACATAACAGCAGACAAGAGTAGCCGGATGAATTCTGAAGTCTACAGGGATATACTTTCAGCCCAGATTCAGCCAAATGCCGCAAAGTTGATCGGACGGCGCTTCCTAGTACAGATGGACAATGACCCCAAGCATACAGCCAAAGCTACCCAGGAGTTCATGAGTGCAAAAAAGTGGAACATTCTGCAATGGCCAAGTCAATCACCAGATCTTAACCCAATTGAGCATGCATTTCACTTGCTCAAATCCAGACTTAAGGCTATGTGCGCACGTTGCGTAAATTCATGCAGTTACGCTGCGCTTTGCAGCGCAGCGTAACTGCATGCGTCCTGCGTCCCCTGCACAGTCTATGGAGATTGTGCAGGGGCCGTGCGCACGTGGCGTCTCAGAGCGCAGCGCTTCGGCTACTGCCGAAGCGCTGCGCAAAAAGAAGTGACATGTCACTTCTTTCCTGCGCTTTGCCGGCAGCTCCTGCTCTGTCTATGGGAGGAGCTGCAGGCAGAGCGCATGGAATCGGCGCTCACTACGGACATTTCTGCAGCGATCTAAAGTGCACATGTGCTCTTCAGATCGCTGCAGAAATATCTGCAGGGCTAGTACGCAACGTGCGCACATAGCCTAAGACGGAAAGACCCACAAACAAGCAAGACCTGAAGGCTGCGGCTGTAAAGGCCTGGCAAAGCATTAAGAAGGAGGAAACCCAGCGTTTGGTGATGTCCATGGGTTCCAGACTTAAGGCAGTGATTGCCTCCAAAGGATTCGCAACAAAATATTGAAAATAAAAATATTTTGTTTGGGTTTGGTTTATTTGTCCAATTACTTTTGACCTCCTAAAATGTGGAGTGTTTGTAAAGAAATGTGTACAATTCCTACAATTTCTATCAGATATTTTTGTTCAAACCTTCAAATTAAACGTTAAAATCTGCACTTGAATTCTGTTGTAGAGGTTTCATTTCAAATCCAATGTGGTGGCATGCAGAGCCCAACTCGCGAAAATTGTGTCACTGTCCAAATATTTCTGGACCTAACTGTATATGGCATTTGTATTGTGAAATCTGATGACAGATCCACTTTAAATGAGCAATCAAAGCTTGAAAATCCTCCAGCTGAAAAGATAATTCTGCAAAGATGAGCAGGACAGAGGAGTAAAAGACTCCGTACAAATTACCGCAAATGTTCGTTTGCAGTTTTTATGGTCAAGGTTGGCACAATAAGGCTATATATGCACGTTGCTCTTTTTTACGTGTTTTTGGTGCAGTTTTGTTGTCAAAACTTTCTCACTTTTGACTTTGCAGCAAAGTCTATGAGAAGTCAGATTTAAAGTGCGCACATTGTAGTTTATTTGTCATAAGCGACAAACATAGGCTCATACATATTCACTGTTTTCCCGCCCACCAGCGTCTGTGTTTGGTTGCAGTCAGACGTGCCCCCACGCTGAGTGACAGCTGTCTGACTGTAACCAATCACGGACGCCAGTGGGCGAGTCTATATCTTAAAGTAAATACATAATTTAAAAAAAAAAAAAAAAGAAACTGAGTACAGTTCCCCGAATTTTGATACCCAGCCAAGATAAAGCCCTACAACTGGGGGCTGGTATTCTCAGACTGGGGAGGCCTATGGTTATTAGGCTCTCCCCAGTCTAAAAATATCAGCCAGCATCTGCCCGAAATTGCCGCATCCATTAAAGGTTACAGTCCCGGCACTTTACCCAGCTGTTCCCGAATACCCTGGCGCGGTGGCAATCGGGTTAATGACGGCGTTAATGGCAGCCCACAGCAGCCACTAAGTCCTAGATTAGTCATGGCAGGCGTCTATGAGACATCACTAATCTGTAAGTGAAAGTAAATAAACACAAACATCTAAAAAAATAATTTATCTGAAATAAAATAAAAGACAAAAAAACACCCTCTTTAACCACTTTATTAACCCCCATACACCCCTTCAGGTCCAACATAATACACACGAGGTTCCATGACGCTTCCAGCACTGCTACATCTAACGTTCTCAGCAAGCGCCATAAAACAAGACTGTCCGCTGTGAGCTGCATGCAGCAAATGAAGTGAGCCGCGCGATAAGCGGTGATGTCACTCAGGTGATTTCCGGTCACAGCTGGCGTCCTCCACCTGTGACTGCAAATCAAATTGCCGCGACTGAAATGTGCCACGTGATCAGCAGTGACATCACTCCGGTGAGTCCTCCACCTGCGGCTGACTTCAGTCACTGACTCCAGGACACATGGACTCATGCTGTGACCGCAAATCACCTGAGTGACGTCATCGCTTATCGCGCGGATCACTTCACTTGCTGCATGGATCTCACAGCGGGCAGTCATGTTCTATGACGCTCACTGTGACAAGACTGGGATGTAGCAGAGATGAATCGCCGTGGGATCTCGTGTAGATTACGTCGGACTTGGAGGGGTGTTTGGGGGTTAATAAAGTGGTGAAAGAGGGTGCTTTTTTGTTTTTTATTTTTCAAATAAAGGATTTTTTGAGTGTTTGTGTTTATTTTTAGTTTCACTTACAGATTTGTAATGGGGGTATCTCATAGATGCCTGCCATCACTAATCTAGGAATTAGTGGCAGCTAGGGAATGGGAAGAGCTGGGCCCAGTGCCAGAATTGGCGCATCTTATGGATACGCCACTTCTGGGGTGGCTGTGGACTGCGCTGCTATTGTTAGGCTGGAAAGGGCCAAATAACGATGGCCCTTCCCACCCTAATAATATTAGCCCCCAGTTGTCTGCTGTATCTAGGCTTGTTTTAGAAAAATTAGGTAAAAGAAAAATACTTTTTAACTGTTGATAAATAGCAGTGTGCTGGTTTGTACTGTACCTTGTTGAATCCCGGCTGCCTAGTGTAGAAAATTTCACAGGTGTACGGCTTTCGGCTTGACTGCACCTCATATCTGCAACAACAATCCTCTTGTGAGAAACGGAATGTGTGCCTACATAATTAAGTAAATAACACTACAAGACAATACTAATTGTACATATGAGGTATGCAAAGGGTAAAGCATAGTTTATAGAATTTAACAACATTAAAAATGCAATGCATTTCAACACTTATTTGGGGAGCAGAAGTTTTCCGGTTTCTTATCTGTGTAGATATCGGCATATGAAAGTAGGGGACTGTCTGTGTTCTTAGCCGGGCTCAGTGATGTACCGTACTTAATACATTCTAGTACTATTGTATGGCCATCCGTAGTGTAATTACTATTTTAATTCACTAACTATCCAGGGCATAGAGAGGGTAAGCCGACGTGGAACGGGGGCGCCCAAAACAGTTACGGCGTCATACCCTCCATTGGTAGGTAGGAGCAAGGTCCCATAGGGTGCTATAGGGACCCCATATATTTAGCTCCTCCCCTTCATCATCTATGCCCTTTGTGTGTTCACTATTAATGGGTGTCTAAATTTTTAAACTATATCAATAAAAGTTTAAATTTTAATTGAAACTGAGGTTTTTTGTTTTGCGTATATTGAACTCAATTGGTCTTATTGTATATGGTTTTTTCCAATTTTTTAGATATCGGCATATGAAAGTAGGGGATGGTCTGTGTTCTCAGCCGGGCTCAGTGATGTACCACTTCATTTTTGTAACAATAGCAAATGCAGCCCGTTACGCAACCCACCTATTTCAACTCCCAAATCCCCAAAATATAAATATCACTTTAATGAGCTTTTAAAGGGAAAAATTACAGTGTGTGCATAAGCTCCTTTTACCTTTTGGTAAAATTAAGGTCCAGCCTAGATGATGACTCAGTAGTGCACAAGTCACTTTGAAATGATAGGAGGACAGTGATTTTTTTTTTTTACAAAAATTGGAAGACTAATCATCAGGCGATGTCAAAAACAATTACAAGGGAACTGAAAACATTTATTGGATACATTTTACTTGTCAGACAGAGCAATTCTACAAAAAATATGTAGATGTTCAATTTAGATGATATGGAAAAACCATCTTAGGCTGCTTTCACACTACGTTTTTTTAACATGCGTCATGAACGTTTTTTTAACGCAAAAACGGATCCAGTGCAAATGCGTTTTCATTTCAATGCATTTGCAATGGACTCGCGTCAACATGCGTTCACATGTGTTTGCGTGCGTTATAGTGAGGATCCAGCGACTTGCAGTTTTTCAACTTTTTTCAAAAACGCTACTTGTAGCGTTTTTGAGCTGCGTCTAAATACTGTTTTTCACTGGATCCTGACTATACTGCACGCAAACGCATGTCAATGCTGGCATGCTGATAGACAGGATCCTTCTTGCTCTACTGAGCATGCCCAGAAACCAGCCTGGCGTGATCAGTCTCTCTCTCTCCTCCTCCCTCTCTCCCTCTCCCTCTCTCCCCCGCCTGAGAGCGGCAGACGCTCGTAACCAAGGTAAATATCAGGCAACCAAGCAAAGCGCTTCGCTTAGTTACCCGATGTTTACCTTGGTTACGGGTGCAGGGAGCAGGCAACCTGGCTCCTAGCAGCTACGGACGCTCGTAACCAAGGTAAATATCGGGTATCCAAGCAAAGCACTTCGCTTAGTTACCCGATGTTTACCTTGGTTACCAGCATCTGCAGCTGTCAGATGCCGGCTCCCAGTCTGTTACGTTCAGTTCCCCTCACTCCGATCACATGACTTCAATGCCCGCCCATAAACTTCAAGTGACAGGATCCTGCAAAACAACACCTGCGTTTGCATGCGTTTTTCTTTGTAAAACAGGATCCACTGTTACAGCAAAAAAACGTTCATGACGCATGATAAAAAAAACGTACTGTGAAAGCAGCCTTGTTGTAATGGAAATCTAAATGTCCTCGCCAGAGGTTGTCTTAGGGTACCGTCTACCGGTACTATAGGCCCAACAACCAGGCTCACACCACACCTCCCTGACAAAGGCTACGGCCGAAACACGTGTTGGTGTGGCTCAGCAGTGGCTAATGGCGACAGGTAATTAACCCCTATGATGGGATCTCCTGGGTATTTGTCCTTGGCTCCTTTTGCCTGTATACATGCCCTTTAGCGATATGCAAACAGTTAATTAGATTATACGTTTTTTGAAGTTTTACATCTATTTCAATTACTGCTATACCCTTGATGGGGACAGATAATTAGAATGTGATACATATTTATATCTTTATATAATCTATTTATTGTCTGTTTTCAATTCACTGCTTGAGTCTTGTGGTGCCTCGGCACTTTTTTTCATTACTATCCCTTGCAGTTTATTGGTTTTATTATGATCTTTAATAAAATTTCATATTTTACTATTGTATTGTCTTTGGCTACATTTTCTATTGGTTTTGTTTTCCATGATGTATATGTACGTTATGCTGATCCCACCATACACCTTCTGTACTGGGGCGATTAGCCAAACTGATCTACACAGCCAGCCTCCTGACTTAACCCATCATATGCTCAGCTGTTAATAGTGACAGTGGCACTTGATCGAAGAAAAGGGCTCCTTCTGTGAGCTCATCGGCACCAATGACGAGCAACTGCAGGATGTCGAGGGGAAGCTATGGCAAGCGGAGACGTGACTACCATCAATGAGATCTGGATCAGATTAGGGCACTCATTTTCTTTAATAAAAAGTTGAAAAGTGTAAAAAAAAAATTATATAAATTGGATATCACTAATAAAATCGATCCATATTATAAAGCTATATAAGTATTTCTCTTGTACAGGAAATGCTGTAAATGAAAAGTACGAAAAATAATACTACAATTCCTTTTTCTATTCTCCTAATTATACCCCCCTAAAAGATTTTTTTTTTTTTTTTAAATAGATACTTTTTGTCTAATAGTAGTTTTAATAATTGTACAGACCTGCAAAATAGAGGAAACTGAGAAGTGAGCAGCGATGTTGCTGTGTGTAAATGGGCCTTCAGGCAGAATGTAAAAACAAATTATTTGTTTCTGTGTATTTCTTCTATAAAAGTTATAAAATATAAACAAAAACTACATACATTTGGAATCACCATAATCAAACTGAAGGAAGTTAAAGTATAACCGTAATTTTAATTTTTATTTCAGAAATCAATAGTGCACATGAAAATAGGCAACTTTGTAATAGATCTTATCAGACAAATCTGCTTCTTTCTCCACCAGAATGGATCAGTCATTATCAACATTATCAATTCTGAGGTAAAATCTGTATTCAGTGAAGGCTTTCCATTACTGAGATAGCTACAGAGGGAGGAGCTAGAGGAAGAGGAGGAGCTAGAGACAGAGCTCCGCCCTCCTCCTCTCCCTTCAATAGAGAGAGAATCTTATGAGTAGCAACTCTCATCTATCTCCGTAATGGAAAGTCTTCACTGAATACAGATTTTACCTCAGAATTAAGAATTGTGACAATGACTGATCAATTCTGGCAGAGAAAGAAGCTGATTTGTCATAAGACATATTACAGACTTGATTATTTTCCTGTGTAATATTGATTTATGAAATAAAAACAACAGTTATGCTTCAACTATTTGTGGAGGTTAGTGCAGATGACAAATATGCCTCATGACATCAAAAATATATACACCGTGTTTGCCAGAAAATAAGACAGTGTTATATTATTTTTTTGCCCTGAAAAATACGTGACGGCTAAAACACAAGTTGGGAGGGAAGTTTAACCCCCAAAAAAGTCAGGGACCCCCCAGGAGAATCACACATACCAGACCCTGGACATCTGCGTCACTCCCAGCAGATCCTCGTGTGTTCCACAGCAGTCTCCCCTTGCTTTTAACCGGCATCCCTCCGCTCTCACACACCACACATGCGATCGCAGTAACATCACACACACACATCTGGTGAAAACATACTGCGTCCAGTCACAGGGGGATCTGACATGCTGTGCAAAGTGAGGACCTGCAGTGGACCGCATCGAGGACCTGCAGTGGAACGCATCAAGGATCTGCTCCACAATGCGTTCCACCGCAGGTCCTCGATGCGTTCCACAGCCTTTCCGTTCTCCCTTCCAGTTACTAGCAGTATAGTATCACATGAGGTGTGTGTGTGTGTGAGGAAGCGGAGGGATCCTGGACCCAATGTGGGTGTGTCAGCGAAACAATGAGGGCCCTGACAGTGATGCATGATCACTGTGGGAGATCCCTTCCACCATCAGCACCTGCCAGCTGTAGCTGATCGGAGTCTGGTGAGTATGATTGCTGGGTCTGTGTCGGTCTTCTCTCTTTTTGGGGGTGTCTGCTTTCTATAATGAAGTGTCATGCAATATTCTTTAATTTTTATAGCTACATAGACACTTCATTATTGAATCGCAACTGGGACTTATTTTCAGGGTAGGTTTATATTTAAGCCAAACTCCGAAAAGTCCGAAAATTCCTGCCTGGGCTTATTTTTGAGGTCGAACTTATGTTTGGGGAAACACAACATATATATTCAGACATTGTCCACAATATTAGCTTGCTTTATCTATTACCTTGTTCTTTTTTACTGCCATTTGGTTCAATGTTACATATCTTTCCACATCTGGAGTCCATATCTCCCTCTACCTCAAGTAGATCATATTCCTCCCCTTCGCTTAATGGACTCTGCAGCAAGTAGGAGTATAAGACATAGGAGAAGATACTGAGGGGCACAATGAAGGGAATTTTGTTTACTTACCGTAAATTCCTTTTCTTCTAGCTCCAATTGGGAGACCCAGACAATTGGGTGTATAGCTTCTGCCTCCGGAGGCCACACAAAGTAATACACTCAAAAGTGTAACCCCTCCCCTCTGCCTATACACCCTCCCGTGCCTCACGGGCTCCTCAGTTTTGGTGCAAGAGCAGGAAGGAGGAAACTTATAAATTGGTCTAAGGTAAATTCAATCCGAAGGATGTTCGGAGAACTGAAACCAAAGAAACAATTGAACAACAAGCCCGAAGGGAACAGGGGCGGGTGCTGGGTCTCCAAATTGGAGCTAGAAGAAAAGGAATTTACGGTAAGTAAACAAAATTCCCTTCTTCTTTGTCGCTCCATTGGGAGACCCAGACAATTGGGACGTCCAAAAGCAGTCCCTGGGTGGGTAAAAGAATACCTCGATAAATAGAGCCGACACGGCTCCCTCTTACAGGTGGGCAACCGCCGCCTGAAGGACTCGCCTACCTAGACTGGCATCTGCCGAAGCATAGGTATGCACCTGATAATGTTTCGTGAAAGTGTGCAGGCTAGACCAGGTAGCTGCCTGACACACCTGCTGAGCCGTCGCCCGGTGCCGCAATGCCCAGGACGCACCCACGGCTCTGGTAGAATGGGCTTTCAGCCCCGAAGGAAGCGGAAGCCCCGAAGAACGGTAAGCTTCAAGAATCGGTTCCTTGATCCACCGAGCCAAGGTTGACTTGGAAGCCTGCGAACCCTTACGCTGACCGGCGACAAGTACAAAGAGTGCATCTGAACGGCGCAGGGGCGCTGTGCGAGACACGTAGTACCGGAGTGCTCTCACTAGATCTAATGAGTGCAAATCCTTTTCACATCGGTGAATTGGATTAGGGCAAAAAGAAGGTAAGGTGATATCCTGATTGGATGAAAAGGAGATACCACCTTAGGGAGAAATTCCGGAACAGGACGCAGAACCACCTTATCCTGGTGAAAAACCAGGAAGGGGGCTTTGCATGACAGCGCTGCAAGATCCGACACTCTTCGGAGTGATGTAACTGCCACTAGAAATGCCACTTTCTGCGAAAGACGTGATAAGGAGACATCTCGCAGCGGCTCGAAAGGTGGTTTCTGAAGAGCCGTTAGCACCCTGTAAAGGTCCCAGGGCTCTAGTGGGCGCTTGTAAGGTGGGACTATGTGGCATACTCCTTGCAGGAACGTGCGGACCTGCGGGAGCCTGGCCAGGCGCCTTTGAAAAAATACTGAGAGCGCCGATACTTGTCCCTTGAGAGAGCTTAGTGACAAACCTTTATCCATTCCAGATTGAAGGAAGGAAAGAAAAATGGGTAAGGCAAAAGGCCAGGGAGTAAACCCATTCACAAAGCACCAGGACAAGAATATCCGCCAAGTCCTGTAATAGATCTTGGCGGACGTCGGTTTCCTGGCTTGTCTCATAGTGGCAATGACATCCTGAGATAACCCTGACGATGCTAGGAGCCAGGACTCAATGGCCACACAGTCAGGTTGAGGGCCGCAGAATTCAGATGGAAAAACGGCCCTTGTGACAGCAAGTCTGTGCGGTCTGGAAGGGCCCACGGTTGACCCACCGTGAGATGCCACAGATCCGGGTACCACGACCGCCTTGGCCAGTCTGGAGCGACGAGAATGGCGCGGCGGCAGTCGGACCTGATCTTGCGTAATACTCTGGGTAGCATCGCCAGAGGAGGAAACACATAAGGCAGTTGAAACTGCGACCAATCCTGTACTAATGCATCCGCCGCCAGAGCTCTGTGAACTGCGGAGATGGTGGATGCTGTGGCTTCCACCCACTGCAGAATTCGCCGTACTTCCTGGAAGGCTTGACGACTGCGAGTGCCTCCCTGGTGATTGATGTAGGCGACTGCATTGGCGTTGTCCGACTGGATACGGATCTGCCTGCCCTCCAGCCACTGATGGAACGCCAATAGGGCTAGATACACTGCCCTTATCTCCAGAACATTGATCTGAAGGGAAGACTCCCTCGGAGTCCAGGTCCCCTGAGCCCTGTGGTGGAGAAACACTGCTCCCCACCCTGACAGGCTCGCGTCCGTGGTGACCACAGCCCAGGTTGGGGGCAGGAAGGATTTTCCCTGCGATAGAGAAGTGGGAAGAAGCCACTACTGAAGAGACGTCTTGGTTGCCAGGGAAAGAGAGACATTCTTGTCGAGGGAAGTCGATCTCTTGTCCCACTTGTGGAGAATGTCCCATTGGAGTGGGCGTAGATGAAATTGCGCGAAGGGCACTGCCTCCATCGCTGCCACCATCTTCCCTAGGAAGTGCATGAGGCGCCTCATGTAGGACCGCCACAACGGATGCCATGACTTTGGTGAAAACCCGTGGGGCTGTCGCCAAGCCGAAGGCAATGCCACGAACTGAAGGTGTTCGTCCCCTATGGCGAAACGCAAGAAGCGTTGATGTTCGAGTGCGATCGGCACATGGAGATAAGCATCTTTGATGTCGATCGATGCGAGAAAGTCTCCCTGTGACATCGAAGCGATGACCGAGCGGAGAGATTCCATCCTGAACCGTCTGGTTCTCACATGTCTGTTGAGCAGTTTGAGCTCCAGAACGGGACGGAATGAACCGTCCTTCTTTGGCACCACGAACAAGTTGGAGTAAAAGCCGCGCCCCTGTTCCTGAGGGGGGACGGGAATCACAACTCCTTCTGTCTTCAGAGCGGCCACTGCCTGAAGAAGTGCGTCGGCCCGAGCAGGGGGGGGGGGGAGGTTGTGAAGAAACGAGTTGGAGGACGAGAGATGAACTCTATCCTGTAACCGTGAGACAGAATGTCTCTCACCCATCGGTCTTGAACATGTGGCCACCAGGTGTCGCAAAAGCGGGAGAGCCTGCCACCGACCGAGGATGCGGTTCGGGGATGCCAAGAGTCATGAGGAGGCCGCCTTGGAGGCAGTGCCTCCGGCAGCCTTTTGGGGGCGTGACTTAGACCGCCACGCGTAGGCGTTCCTCTGACCTTTCTCCGGCCTATTGGACGAAGAGGATTGGGACTTGGCGGAGGGGCGAAAGGACCGAAACCTCGATTGTATCTTACGTTGCTGAGGTCGCTTCGGTCTGGACTGGGGTAAGGAGGAGTCTTTTCCCTCTCATCCAATCGTTCTCCAAACAATCGGTCGCCAGAAAACGGCAAACCGGTTAGGAATCTCTTGGAAGCCGAGTCTGCCTTCCATTCGCGCAGCCACATGGCTCTGCGGACTGCCAAAGAATTAGCGGATGCGACCGCTGTACGGCTAGCAGAGTCTAGGACTGCATTCATGGCGTATGAAGAAAACGCCGACGCCTGAGAAGTCAAAGACGCAACCTGCGGAGCAGAAGTACGTGTGACCGCATTAATCTCGGTTAGACAAGCCGAGATAGCTTGGAGTGCCCACACGGCTGCAAAAGCCGGGGCAAAGGACGCGCCCGTGGCTTCATAGATGGATTTCACCAGGAGCTCTATCTGCCTGTCAGTGGCATCTTTTAGCGATGAGCCATCTGCAACCGATACCACAGATCTAGCCGCCAATCTAGAGACTGGAGGATCCACCTTGGGACACTGAGCCCAACCCTTAACTACGTCAGAGGGGAAGGGGTAACGTGTGTCAGCAAGGCGCTTAGTAAAGCGCTTGTCCGGAACCGCTCTGGGTTTCTGGACAGCATCCTTGAAGTTAGAGTGGTCGAAAAACGCACTCCGTGTACGTTTGGGGAACCGAAACTGGTGTTTCTCCTGCTGAGAAGCCGACTCCTCTATAGGTGGAGGTGGGGGAGATAGATCTAACACCTGGTTGATGGACGAGATAAGATCATTTACTAAGGCGTCCCCTTCAGGTGTATCAAGGTTGAGGGCAACGTCATGGTCAGAGCCCTGAGCTGCGACCTCCGCCTCGTCCTCCAGCGAGTCCTCCAGCCGGGAACCTGAGCAGCGTGATGAAGCTGATGATTCCAAGCGGGCCCGCTTAGCTGGTCTGGGGCTGTGGTCCGTGGAGGAGTCCTCCACGTGAAACCTAGAGCCCACCCCGGGAGCGCGCTGCGGCGTGGACCGAGAGGGACCTGGAGGCGCCGATCCAACAGTGTCCTGGGTCTGTGTAAGGACCGGTCTGGACTGCAAGGCTTCTAGCAGCTTGGCAGACCATTTGTCCATAGACTTAGCCATGGATTGTGAAAGTGACTCAAAGAGCTTCTCAGCAAACACTGCAAACTCTGTCCCTGCCGCCTGGACAGTGGTAGCATGGGGGTCTACCTGAGCCGAGGGGCCCACAAGTGGTCGCGGCTCCGGCTGAGTCAGTGTAACAGGGGTCGAGCATTGCTCACAGTGAGGGTAGGTGGAACCCGCAGGCAACATAGCCCCACAAGAGGTACAGGTCGCAAAGAAACCCTGTGCCTTAGCGCTCTTGCTCCTTGTGGACGACATGCTGTTGTGTCCCAGGAGAGTGATCACAGAGGGTATAAGGGAAGAGTATACAGCCCGGCCGAACAGAGATCTATATATATAAAGATATATAATACGTATCTATTCAGGCAACCCAGGGGGACAAGCACCGGATGACCGGTGTGGCTTACCGACCGCTAAAAAGCGGCGTGTGTGTCCTCCAGATTCCCTGCTCTAGCTCTCCCAGCGGTGAAGAGCTCTTTCCTGATGATTCTCCAGCGCAGAATTGAAAAAAATGGCTGCTGGAGCTCTCAGAGGGGGAGTGGAGCGGTGGGCGGCACCAGGAAAAAGTGCGGGAATCTGGGGTCCCTATTGTGATCAAAGAGGGGGGAGGAAGCATACAGGATGCTCCGGCCCTCACTGCTGACGTCAGGACGGCTGTCCCGCCCCTACCCTGACAGACAGGTCCGGGGGCGGGAGTCTTGCCAGTAGGCTGCAACTGAAGCCGGGGACTAAATTTATGACCGCGGCCGACAAGCAGGCGCGGTCGGCGCGGAAGTCCCCCGGCTTTCACGGATCAGCAGCCGCTGTGTGTCCCAGGCAGCGTCCGGTCGGCTGTCCCGCCCCTACCCTGACAGACAGGTCCGGGGGCGAGATTTTGCAAGTAGGCCGCAACTGAAGCCGGGGACTAAATTTATGACCGCGGCCGACAAACAGGCGCGGTCGGCGCGGAAGTCCCCCGGCTTTCACGGCCTAGCAGCCCTTGCAGCGTCCGGGTGCCAGGCGCTCCATGAACCGTCCCCATGGGGACACAGAGTACCTGACAGATGCAGGGCCCGGTCCCTGATAAAGAAAATACTCCGGTCCGGCAGATTCCACACAGGGGCTGCGGAGGGAGCACGGTCCCAGTACCTGGATGACCGCTCAGGATCCCACTTCTCCCAGAGCCCCCAAGGGATGGTGAAGGAAATACGGCATGAGGCTCCGGCCGTCGTACCCGCAATGGGTACCTCAACCTTAACAGCACCGCCGACGTAGTGGGGTGAGAAGGGAGCATGCCGGGGGCCCCGTGGGAGCCCTCTTTTCTTCCAACCGATAACATCAGCAGCTGCTGCTGACTAAAATGGGAATGCATGAGTGGATGTGTGCCTCCTTCCACACAAAGCATAAAACTGAGGAGCCCGTGAGGCACGGGAGGGTGTATAGGCAGAGGGGAGGGGTTACACTTTTGAGTGTAATACTTTGTGTGGCCTCCGGAGGCAGAAGCTATACACCCAATTGTCTGGGTCTCCCAATGGAGCGACAAAGAAATTCATTTACAACACAGAAAATAATGTCTTACGCCTTCAGTCGTCATTGAGCCATGAAGCTGGTTCTGTCGCAACCATGCAGTCTTATATTGGTCTAGCTTTTGCCCTTTGTACCGTACTGATGCCCATCCACAGCCAGATTTCTTAGCGGGGTTAACTAGACGTTTGCAGTGTGTAGCCCATGCGCTGGGAGAGTTAAAGGCTTGTCCACTTTCTTGCCAAATAATTTTCCCATCCAGTAAGAGATCACCAACAAACTTCCTTCCCTAAAAAAGGAATAAAAAGAGGTGATTTGTAAAATCCAATTCAGCCTCTGTAAGGCCCCTTTCACACGTCAGTGATTCTGGTACGTTTGTGCTTTTTTTTTTATACGTACCAGAATTACTTACATACGCAGACCCATTTTAATCAATGGGTCTGCTCACACATCAGTGATTTTACACTGAACGTGTCTCCGTGCAGCGTGCACCCTTGGCCGTGATTCTGCACGGAGACATGTCAGTTTTTGTCTGGCATCACTGATGACCCACGGACCACACTGTGGTGTGATCCGTGTGTGATCAGTGAAACACGTACAAGAACATCACGGACATATTAAATATTAAAAATTTTCAACTTACCTTGCCTGCGATTCGCTGTGCCTGCTCCGCTCTCGGCAGCTCCTGCCTGGCTCATGAATATTCATGAAAGCAGGAACTGCCGACCAGGAAGTAGGTGCTGAGAGCGGTGGGCGGACGCTGGAGCCCCGAGGAGATCAGCACCATGGACAGCAGCAGTGAAGGCAGGTGAGTTATGTACATATGCAATCACGGGATCACGGAGGGACATGTGCGTGTTTTACACGTCAGTGAAGAACGTCAGTGTTTTTCACTGACGTGTGAAACGGGCCTAATGGGGTGGAAGTAAAGGAAAAGACAGGTGCCCAGATACTTTAGATCGCTTTCAGCAGACCCCCATACATACTCGTTGGTCAATCAGTCTTAACGATGCCTATATTCGCAAGACCATATTTCAGTCCAAGAGCTGTCCGTGGAAAAAAAAAACAAACAACAGCACTCAGACCAAAATTATTCAATAGGGCTGTCCAGATAACATTATAGCATTACTATTGGACCACATGTTCGTGTGGAAAAAAAAAAATTGCAACATGCAACAACTTTTCTGCATTTAAGTCTATGGATGCACAAAACATATCTAAAATGGATCACCTCTATGAGAGAGAGAGGGAGAGAGAGAGAGGAAGAGAGGGAGGGAGAGAGGGAGAGAAGGGAGAGAGAAAGGTAGAATCATGCCACACTGCATTCTGAGCATGTTCAGTAGAGCAAACAGGATCCTGTCTATCACCATACCACCGTTCACATGCGGTTGCGTGCGATACACTCAGGATCCAGTGATATGCAGTATTTGGACGCAGCTCAAAAACACTACAAGTAGCGTTTTTGAAACAAAATAAAAAAACGCAAACCAACGGATCCAGTATATGACGCATGCAAATGCATCTTACTGCGATTCCATTCAAAATACATTGCAATGACAATGCATTTGTCAAGGATACGGTCACATGTGTTTGCCATTTTTTTGATGCTGATGTGAAAGCAGCCTTATAAAGTAGCAGTGTGTCCCCAGAAGCAGCATGCTTCCTGACTCTCTGCCTACGCATGCATACTAGACACATGCATGGTGCGAAGTTAGGGTTAGTGTTCAGTGACAAGTCGTGCCATGCACAAGATATCAGTAAAGGTCCAGTCACACTAAGCAACTTACCAGCGATCCCAATAACGATAGGGATCGCTGGTAAGTTGCTAGGAGGTTGCTGGTGAGATGTCACACTGCGACGCTCCAGCGATCCCACCAGCAACCTGACCTGGCAGGGATCGCTGGAGCGTCGCTACACGAGTTGCTGGTGAGCTCACCAGCAACCAGTGACAAGCCCCCAGTGCCGCGTGGAAGATGCTGCGCTTGGTAACTAAGGTAAATATCGGGTAACCGACCCGATATTTACCTTGGTTACCACCGCACGGAGCTACACGTGCAGAGAGCAGGGAGCAGCGCACACTGAGCGCTGGCTCCCTGCTCTCCTAGTTACAGCACACATCGGGTTAATTAACCCGATGTGTGCTGCAGCTAAATGTGCACAGAGCAGGGAGCAGCGCACAATGCTTAGCGCTGGCTCCTTGCTCTCCTAGTTACAGCACACATCGGGTTAATTAACCCGATGTGTGCTGCAGCTAAATGTGCACAGAGCAGGGAGCAGCGCACAATGCTTAGCGCTGGCTCCTTGCTCTCCTAGTTACAGCACACATCGGGTTAATTAACCCGATGTGTGCTGCAGCTAAATGTGCACAGAGCAGGGAGCAGCGCACAATGCTTAGCGCTGGCTCCTTGCTCTCCTAGTTACAGCACACATCGGGTTAATTAACCCGATGTGTGCTGCAGCTACATGTGCACAGAGCAGGAGCCGGCACTGACAGTGAGAGCGGAGGAGGCTGGTAACAAAGGTAAATATCGGGTAACCAAGGACAGGGCTTCTTGGTTACCCGTTGTTTACATTGGTTACCAGCCTTCGCAGAAGCCGGCTCCTGCTGCCTGCACATTTAGTTGTTGCTGTCTCGCTGTCACACACAGCGATCTGTGCTTCACAGCGGGACAGCAACAACTAAAAAATGGCCCAGGACATTCAGCAACAACCAACGACCTCACAGCAGGGGCCAGGTTGTTGCTGGATGTCACACACAGCAACATCGCTAGCAACGTCACAAAAGTTGTTCGTTAGCAGCGATGTTGCTAGCGATGTTGCTTAGTGTGACGGGGCCTTAAGCTTCCTTTGAAAAACAGGTACAAAAACCAAAGGTTTTAAATAAGTAAATACATACATAAAGCTTTAAAAAAGGTAAATAAAAAAGGGTTTAAATAAGTAAACACAAACATTTAAATGCATTTTTAACCCCATAGCGACGGCCTAACGTCTCAAGACGTCGGAAAAACAGGGTACTTATTCTGTTCCGACGTCTTGAGACGTCAGGCCGGAAAAAGCTTGTAGCGCCCCCCAGTGACGAAAAATAGCTGAGACCCCCAAGATTATGAATCGGGGTGTTTTTTTTGGACCCCGTTAATGCGATCGCCGGTATACACCGGGTTAATTAACCAGATGTGTGCTGCAGCTACATGTGCACAGAGCAGGAGCCGGCACTGACAGTGAGAGCGGAGGAGGCTGGTAACAAAGGTAAATATCGGGTAACCAAGGACAGGGCTTCTTGGTTACCCGTTGTTTACATTGGTTACCAGCCTTCGCAGAAGCCGGCTCCTGCTGCCTGCACATTTAGTTGTTGCTGTCTCGCTGTCACACACAGCGATCTGTGCTTCACAGCGGGACAGCAACAACTAAAAAATGGCCCAGGACATTCAGCAACAACCAACGACCTCACAGCAGGGGCCAGGTTGTTGCTGGATGTCACACACAGCAACATCGCTAGCAACGTCACAAAAGTTGTTCGTTAGCAGCGATGTTGCTAGCGATGTTGCTTAGTGTGACGGGGCCTTAAGCTTCCTTTGAAAAACAGGTACAAAAACCAAAGGTTTTAAATAAGTAAATACATACATAAAGCTTTAAAAAAGGTAAATAAAAAAGGGTTTAAATAAGTAAACACAAACATTTAAATGCATTTTTAACCCCATAGCGACGGCCTAACGTCTCAAGACGTCGGAAAAACAGGGTACTTATTCTGTTCCGACGTCTTGAGACGTCAGGCCGGAAAAAGCTTGTAGCGCCCCCCAGTGACGAAAAATAGCTGAGACCCCCAAGATTATGAATCGGGGTGTTTTTTTTGGACCCCGTTAATGCGATCGCCGGTATACACCGTATACCGGCGACAACATTAAAAAAAAAAATGGCCGGTAAAATTGATTTATTTATCATCTGACGTGATCAAACATGTCAGATGAGAAATAAATATGAGCCCTTAGTGCCCCCAAAGCCCCCGGTACCGGAGAGTCCCCCCACCACCCCTACCCCCCCTCCGGAAAATCCAAGATGGCGCCAACGCGCGCTGAAAACTGCAGCCGCCGCCGGCTCTGCATTCATTTCCCTCGGATCTGAAATGATCAAACATTTCAGATCGGAGGGAAATGTCCTCCCCCTGACCCCTCCTCCGGGCCACCGGAGATCTCTGGTCCCCGGAGCCCCCTCCGGTCTCCAGAGCCGCCTCCCCCCTCCCCCCTCCGGAGCGTGGAAGATGGCGGCCGCATCCATCCTGCTCTTTCTGCCGCATGTGACACTGCTGGAGAGACTGTTGTTCTAGAAAATGGGGGGTACGTTCTGTGAGCGTGCCCCTCATATTCTAGAATAAGGTTACTGCAGATCACTCTGCCCTAGGTTGGACCGGGGCAGTGTGAGTGCAGTATTCTCAGATTACTGCACCCACACTGCTCATGGAGAGCTTGCTCTTCCAGAAAATGGGGGATACGTTCCCTGAACGTGCCCCCCATATTCTAGAAGATCCAGAGTCGGCGTGGGACCTCCAAAATGGATTACAGCGACCGAAATTTATATATTTTCAATAAATTGGTAAAAGAGGAATGTTTCGGGGAGTTTTTTTTTCAAATAAAATTTTTTTTTGTCTTTATTTTTTTCTATTACTTGACTGGGTTAGTAATGTCGGGTATCTGTTCAGATGCTGTGACATCACTAACCCCAGGGCTTGATGCCAGGTGACATTACAGCTGGTATCAACCCCATATATTACCCCGTCTGCCACCGCACCAGGGCGCGGGATGAGCTGGAGCGAAGCGCCAGGATTGGCGCATCTAATGGATGCGCCACTTCTGGGGCGGCTGCGGCCTGCAATTTTTAGGCTGGGAAGAGTCCAATAACCATGGCTCTTCCCACCCTGAGAATACCAGACCCCAGCTGTCCGCTTCACCTTGGCTGGTGATCTAATTTGGGGGGGACCCCACGTTTTGTTTTTTTTTAAAAAAACGCCTGGGGAGCCCTCCAAATTGATCACCAGCCAAGGTGAAGCTGTCAGCTGTGGTTTGCAGGCTACAGCTGTCTGCTTTACCCTAGCTGGCTATCAAAAATAGGGGGGACCCCACGTCGTTTATTTTAATTATTTATTTTTTGGGGGGCTAAATACAAGGCTAGGCACCCTTTAGTGCCACATGAAAGGCACTAAAGGGCGCCAGCTTAGAATATGAAGGGGGGTGGGACGTTATATTTGTTTGACATCTATCCATTCATCCATTGTAGCATTTTAGGCTGTGCGCCCACAATCGGGATTTGCAGCGTTTTGGGCGCAGAGTGTTTTCCCTGCGTCCATAGCGCTGCGTTGTGCAGTAGAAGCACAGTGGAAGGATTTTTAGAAATCCCATGCCCACTGTGCTTCTTTTCTCCGCAGCATACACTGGCGTGTGGCGCAGCTTCCCGAGCCTCAGCATGTCAATTTATGCTGCGGAGATGAGTGTTCTCTGCAGGTAGCATAGAGCTCCACAGCGGCCTGAACCCAAATCGTGGGCATGGGCAGCTGCGTTCTCCCGTGGACAACACTCATATCTCTGCAGGAAGGCTGACACTGTATACTAGACGCCGTGTCGCTGGATCATGGCCACATAGCCTAAAAGTGAGACATTTGTTGCTACAGCAACATTTTTGTGAAGTACCTGTGGATTCAAAATGCTTACTATACTCCTGAATAAAATCCAGTTTCCAAAATGGGGTCACTTGTGGGGGGTTTCTGCTGTATAGGTACCCAAGGGGCCCTGCTAATGTGACACGGTGCCCGCAATTTATCTCAACTTTTCCAGAATTCAAATGGTACTCCTTCCATTCCAAGCCCTCCCATTCATCCAAACAGAGGTTTTTGGCCACATGTGGGGTATCCCTGTGCTCATAAGACATTGGATAACAACCTGTTGGGTCCACGGTTTGTTGTTGTCTCTTGAAAAAGTGAGAAATTTGATGCTGAAGCAACATTTTTGTGAAAAAAATGAAAATTTTCAATATGGCAACCTAAGCTTATCAAATTCTGTGAAGTATTCGTGGATTCAAACTGCTCACTATACACCTAGATAAAAGCCTTGAGGTGTCTTGTTTCCAGAATGGGGTCACTTGTGGGGGACCGCCACTGTTTAGGCACCTCAGGGGCTCTCCAAATGCAACCTGGCGTCCGCTATTGATTCCAGCCAATTTTGCAGTCAAATGGCACTCCTTCCCTTCCGAGCCCTGCCATGCGCCCAAACAGTTGATTTCCACCACATATAAGGTATCAGCATACTCAGGAGAAATTGCACAATAAATGTTATGCTGAATTTTTTCCTTTTACTCTTGTTAAAAAAAAAGCTACCTGGTTGAAATAACAATTTTGTGGTAAAATTTTTTTTTTTTTTTTTCATGGCTCAACGTTATAAAATTCTGTGAAGCACCTGGGGGTTCAGGGTACTCACCAAACATCTAGATAAATTCCTTGAGGGGCCTAGTTTCCAAAATGGGGTCACTTGTGCGGGGTTTCTGCTGTTTAGGTACCTTAGGGGTCCTCCAAATGTGACATGGTGCCCGCAATCTTTTTCAGCCAAATTTCCTTTCCAAAATTCAAATATTGCTCCTTTCGTTCCAAGCCCTCCCATTTGTCCAAACAAAGGTTTCAGACCACATGTGAGGTATCACCGCGCTCATAAAAAAGTGGTCAACAAACCTTGAGGTCAAATTTTTGGAATTACCTCTTGAAAAAGTGAGAAAATTGATGCTAAAGCAACATTGAGAAAATTATTAAAATTTTCAATATGACAACGTAACGTTAACAAAATCTGTGAAGTACCTGTGGATCTAAAATGTTCACTATACCCCTAGATAGAAGCCTTGAGGGGTCTAGTTTCCAAAATGGTGTCACTTGTGAGGGATTTCTTCTGTTTAGGTACCTTAGCGGACCTGTAAATGCAACATGGTGCCCGCAATCTATTTCAGCCAAATTTGCTTTCCAAAATTCAAATATTGCTCCTTCTGTTCCGAGCCCTCCCATTTGTCCAAACAGAGGTTTCTGACCACATGTGGGGTATCGGCGCGCTCATAAGAAAGTGGGGAACAAGTTTTGGGGTCCATTTTGTTGTGTTATTTCTTCTAAAAGTGAATAAATTTGGGTTAGAGCAACATTTTTAGGTAAAATTTAATGTTTGCTTTTTTTCATTCCACATTGCTTTTGTTCATGTGAAGCACCTGAAGGGTCAATAAACTTCTTGAATGTGGTTTTGAGTACTTTGGGGGGTGCAGTTTTTATAATGGTGTCACTTTTGGGTATTTTCTGTCATCTAGGCCTCTCAAAGTCACTTCAAATGTGATGTGGTCCCTAAAAAAATGGTTTTGTAAATTTTTATGTAAAAATGAGAAATCGCTGATAAACTTTGAACCCCTCTAACTTCCTAACGAAAAAAAATTTTGTTTCCAAAATTGTGCTGATATAAAGTAGATAACTGGGAAATGTTATTTATTAACTATTTTGTGTCACAGAAATCTCTGGTTTAACGGTATAAAAATTCAAAAGTTGAAAATTGCTAAATTTTCAAAATTTTTGCCAATATTCCATTTTTTTCATAAATAAACGCAAAAAATATTGTCCTAAATTTGGTACTAACATGAAGTCCAATATGTGACGAAAAAACAATCTCAGAATCACCGGGATCCGTTGAAGCGTTCTAGAGTTATAACCTCATGAAGTGACACTGGTCAGAATTGCAAAATTTGGTCTGGTCATTAAGGTGAAAATTAGCTCCGTCACTAAAGGGTTAATAAAACTACATATTTAAAGATACAGTTTAGAATGATTTAAACAATACAATGGATTTTTTGTTACATGTTTTGTTCACTATTGTTGGAAAAAAATTGAAAACAGTTTGATAAATAAGCAAATATAAAGATATAAATGATCTCACCAAGTAGAGTATAGATAGAACTCCTTTGCCCGGCTCAATCAGGCCATCTTTCAAGAGTACTCGTAGGGTGATGCCTCTCTTTGTCAAAAAGCTGTTTGCCTTTTCAGAGTGAGGCACTCGTCCAGAGCTCTCTGTTTCATTATCTTCCAGTTCCTCATCATCATCTTCCAGTACATCTTCACCCCAAGGAGATTGCTCCTCCATTACTAAGGAAAAGAAATAATGTTTTAGTCACCAGTTTTAGGCCATGTGCGCACTAAAAAATGCCTTTTTCTTAAGAAAAATCCGGACCCTCTTAAAGAATCCCGCACCCGCGGTAAAAAAAAGCGCACCAAAACTGCAACGAAATCCGCATGCGGTTTTGCCGCGGATTTGCCACAAGTTGGTCTCCGTGGATTTTTGCCATTATCTATGGCAAAAACCGCAGGTACCTGCGGAAAAGAAGTGACATGCACATTAATTCTGCAGCGGAAAATCTGATGGTTAATCCGCGGGTATAAAAAAACGCAGTGTGCGCACAGCATTTTGTAAAACCCATAGGATTTGCTGGGGAATGACTGCAGCAATGTTAGACATATTTTCTGAAGCAATTCCGCGGCAAATCCGCGGTAAATCGGTAGCGTGCGCACATAGCCTAACACAGTGATTTCAGGAATGTTACAGGGAAAACCCATTTGCTATTAGACTCAAAATAGTTTCCTCGAAAATGCGCACATTTCCTTAGTTTAATGAGCAATAGGGGGGCGTTCTCACATCTTCCCAAAAAGTAATCTAGTGCCATCTTCACTTGGAGCCAGATTCATCAATTGACATTTTTTTTAAGTCACTTCTCTTTTTTTCCTTGTGGCATTTGTTGACGGTGTCTGGATCAAATTAATCAAAACGGTGAACATGAATTTTTTGCAAAATCAAAATTTTTGTCTTAGCTTTTTTTGTGCCTTTTTAGTGCAAAAGTTCACATAGTCCGCTACAATGCTACAAAAGTTTCAGGTGCACATAAAATCACTCTGGGGAGCTGGAGTAGATTTGTGCAAAAAATTAGCAGAATTTTTTCAGCCGCAAAAATTTAAAAACAAAAACATCCTTCAAAAAAGGTTCATATGAAAAGTAGACAATTACAGGCAAATACAGTAATGAATCTGGTTCTTTATATCAAAATCTTAACATAGGAAGCTGTATTTGGTCTTGAACATTTTATTCACTGGTGATGTTTAAAAAAATACATGTCATGTGGCTGACACTATCAATAGCAAATCATTCAGTTTTTAAAAAGGTTTGTGTGAACTTAGCCTAAAGGCCCGTTACACGCAACGACGTATCTTAACGATATATCGCCGGGGTCACGGATTCTGTGATGATGATCCGGCATCGTTACCGACGTTGTTGCGTGTGACTCCCTCGAAAGGCCGTTAACGATCAAAAATACTCACCTTATCGTTGACACGTCGTTCATTTTCAAAGAATCATTGATTGTTGCAGGACGGAGGTTGTTCATCGTTCCCGAGGCAGCACACATCGCTACGTGTGACACCTCGGGAACGACGAACTACAGCTTACCTGCGGCCGCTGGCAATGAGAAAGGAAAGAGGTGGGCGGGATGTTACGGCCGCTCATTTTCGCCCCTCCGCTTCTATTGGGCGGCCACTTAGTAACACCGCTGTGACGCCGCACGAACCGCCCCCTTAGAAAGGAGGCGGTTCGCCGGCCACAGCGACGTCGCTAGGCAGGTAAGTATGTGTGACGGCTCCTAACGATTTTGTGCACCACGGGCAGCGATTTGCCCGTGACGCACATATGACGGGGGTGGGTGCTTTCGCTAGCGATATTGCTGCGTGTAAAGCCCCCATTAGCCTGCTGTTTCAATTTTTAGTTAGTGCTTTTAAATTTCTAAGAAGAGTTGGTGGAGAAGCAAAAGAAAAAAAAAAAACAGACATTCTGCTGCAAGTTCTCCTAACACGATGTGACATCTGCACAAGACCACAGACTCAGGATGGCTGTCACGGACAGACTAGAGGCTAACCACCCACTCAGCAGGCTCCCCAGCACCACCGAAAGCCTTTAACCCCTGTATAGGGATCTGGAATTACAACAGGGTCCAGGAAGCACTGCCTACGAAAGGCTTCAATCCAGAGAAGAGTAGTCGCCAGGAAGGGTCAAAAACAGGAGGTACAAAAATCGGCAGGCAAGAGAATGGTCAGGTAATCAGGCTTAAGTGAAACCAGAGATGGCAGCGAAGTACAAAAACAGCACACAGGAGAGTTGTCAGAGAACAGGCAGAGGTCAAAACACAGGGATTAATAGTAGGCGCAGCGTGTGAACCATAGACACAGCAGTAATGTCACAAGTCTATATCTGGCGGCGACCAGCAGACTGGAAGAGGAATAAGAAGGGTGTGGTACCTTCCCATTGGCCCTGTCTGAAAGGTGGTAACTTCAGCTAGAAGGCACACGCCACCACAGCCGGCCAGTGGTACTGCAAGTCCTAGTGAAACCCAGCTTAGTAGATGGGCGGAACCTGCGTCCACCAGAGCTACTGGTATTGACTCCTCCCAGTCACCAGCACTGCCCACGGTGGTTATACGGTGGGGTCTGGTGATTGAAGCAGAAGACGCAGGAGTGGACTCTAGTGGAGACGTGACACACGGCAGTTCCAGTTCTCCATAGAGCTTGATGAGCACAAACTGCTATCTACAGTAGAAATCTGAAGTTTACATACACTATCTAAAAAGAGAACTACGCATGTTTTTCTCACTATGCCTTAAAACATTCTGTCTCTCTCATTATTCTGACATTTGGCAAATATAAATGATTATGGAAATCCTAATTGATCAAAAACAGGAAAGATTTATTCTGATTTCATGTCAGATAGTGAGAAAAACATGCATATGTGTCTTTTTAGATAGTGTATGCAAACTTATGGTTTCAAGTGTGTGTGTGTGTGTGTGTGTGTGTGTGTGTGCGTATATAATTTTTGTAGTGGCCATCACAAACCCCTGATCACAATCCTATTGAAAATTTATGGGCAAAGCTGAAAAGGCAGGTGCGAGCAAGGTGACCTACAAACATGGCAGTTACATCAGTTCTGTCAGGAGGAATTGGCCCAAATTCCTACCAACTATTGGCAGAAACTTGTGGAAGGAGATCCAAAACTTTTGGCCGAAGTCAGACAGTTTAACACCTTCCCCCCCTGGCGATTTTCCATTTTTCATTTTCTGCTCCCCTTCTTGTGAGAGCCGTACCTTTTTGATTTTTCTATCAATGTTGCCATATGAGGGCTTATTTTTTGTCGGACGAGTTGTACTTTTGAATGAAGCCATTAGTTTTCTCATATAGTTTACTTGAAAAGGGAAAAAAATTCCAAGACCAGTGAAATTTCAAAAAGTGTAATTGCACGATGGCTTTTGGGACATTTTATTCGACGTGTTCACTATATGTTAAAACTAACATTTCGGTATGATGGCTCTCATTGGTGCGACTTCATACAGTGCCTTGTGAAAGTATTCAGCCCCCTTGATAGTTTCAACCTTTTCCCACATTTCAGGCTTCAAACATAAAGATAAAAATTTTAATGTTATGGTGAAGAATCAACAACAAGGGGGACACAATTGTGAAGTTGAACGAAATTTATTGTTTATTTTAAACTTTTGTAAAAAAGAATAAACTGAAAATTGGGGCATGCAATATTATTCGGCCCCTCTACTTTCAGTGCAGCAAACTCACTCCAGAAGTTCATTGAGGATCTCTGAATGATCCAATGTTGTCCTAAATCACTGATGATGATAAATATAATCCACCTGTTTGTAATCTAATCTCCGTATAAATGCACCTGCTCTGTGATTGTCTCAGTGTTCTGTTTAAAGCACAGAGAGCATCATGAAGACCAAGGAACACAACAGACAGGTCCGTGATACTGTTGTGGAGAAGTTTAAACCCGGATTTGGTAACAAAAAGATTTCCACAACTTTAAACATCCCAAGAAGCACTGTGCAAGCGAACCTATTGAAATGCAAGGAGTATCATACCACTGCAAATCTACCAAGACCCGGCCGTCCCTCAAAAATGTCATCTCAAACAAGGAGAAGACTGATCAGAGATGCAGCCAAGAGGACCATCATCATTCTGGATGAACTGCAGAGATCTACAGCTGAGGTGGGAGAGTCTGTCCATAGGACAACATTCAGTCGTACACTGCACAAATCTGGCCTTTATGGAAGAGTGGTAAGAAGAAAGCCATTTCTCAAAGCTATCCATAAAAAGTGTCGTTTAAAGTTTGCCACAAGCCACCTGGGAGACAGCAAACATGTGGAAGAAGGTGCTCTGGTCAGATGAAACCAAAATCAAACTTTTTGGGCACAATGCCAAACAATATGTTTGGCGTAAAAGCAACACAGCTCATCACCCTGAACACACCATCCCCACTGTCAAATGGTGGTGGCAGCATCATGGTTTGGGTCTACGTTTCTTCAGCAGGGATAGTGAAGATGGTTAAAATTGATAGGAAGATGGATGGAGCCAAATACAGGACCATTCTTGAAGAAAATCTGTTGGGAGTCTGCAAAAGACCTGAGACTGGGACGGAGATTTGTCTGCTGTTCACAAACGCTCTCCATCCAACCTCACTTAGCTCGAGCTGTTGGCAAAGGAAGAATGGGCAAGAATTTCAGCCTCTCGATGTGCAAAACATATAGAGACATATCCTAAGCGACTTGCAGCTGTAATCGCAGCAAAAGGTGGAGCTACAAAGTATTAACTTAAGGGGCCAAATAATATTGCACGCCCCAATTTTCAGTATATTATTTTTTATAAAAGTTTAAAATAAGCAATACATTTCCTTCAACTTCACAATTGTGTCCCCCTTGTTGTTGATTCTTCACCATAACATTAAAATGTTTTATCTTTATGTTTGAAGCCTGAAATGTGGGAAAAGGTTGAAAAAGTCAAAGGGGCCGAATAATTTCTCATGGCACTGTAGATACCAAACATGTACAGCTCTGATCAGCAAAAATAGACTGTCCTGCCGTTCTGTCAGCTCTTACAGGAACCATGTCATGATAGTGACAGGAGTCATCACATGACCTGCCGCTACCGTGGCAACCATCGGCTCGCTGTGATAGTGTCACGGGGCCTCCAATGGAGGCAGTGAACGGCTCGATCCCTGCGGCAGCCATTTTAGTAGCGATGTCACATTTTGACAGTGCCATCTAAGTGGCAAGCAAGCACAGGTGGATCGCAAATCCACCAGCGCCTGTTAGCCATATATGTCTGCTGTTCAAATCAGCAGACATGTGCAGAGATCACCGCCGGCTCACCACAGCAACAGTAGGTGATTACCACGTTACGACCAAGGACGTAGAGTTACGTTTTTGGTTGTAAAGGGATTAAGGGCAATGGTACCAAATACTAATGAAATGTATGTAAACCTTTGACTTTCCACAAAGTAACAAAAATTCTGGCATTTGGCAAATATAAATAATTTTGGCTCCTAATTGATCTAAAATGGGAAAGGTTTATTCTGATTTAACCTTAGATGGTGAGAAAAACATGGAGATGTGTCTTTTTAGATAGTGTATGCAAACTGGTTTCAACTGTATCAGCGTACTCAGGAGAAACTGTACAATTATCCATTTTTTCAGGCATCACTCCTTTTTCAAAATAGCAGTGATTGAATGGATTCTATTTATATGTATGTTTACACTTTTAGTAAGTATTTATACAATATATATATATATATATATATATATATATATATATATATATATATTATTAAGATGATAATTCTCTATCACTGGAGATTTGTTGGTCCGGACAATTAGCCATTCATAAGTTGATAATAAATTAGAGTAATCCGCCCTTGATGACACATCTTGACTCTAATTTGATAGAAACCGAGCAAAACTATATAAATGGATAGTATTTACATTTCTTTGCATACCTGAGGAAGGCAGACATGGTTCAGCCAAAACACGCTGTTTTTAAAATATTTTATCAGTCATTGTAATTATTACTGAGTTTGCAATAAACTTTCTTTGGAGAATCATATTCTTTTTAATTTTTCCTGGGAGAGCGCTACATCTGGATTCCTTTTCCAGCTTGGTCTGCGGAGGTCACCTCCACATCCACCGGAGGAGCAGCACTTCCAAGGCTCCAACACGAGCAATACCCAATACCCGGGAGGCTGACAGCAAAGCCTGGTTCATAGCTTCTCATGCACCAGAGTAGCAGCAATTCCCAGACTCCATTCTGAGCATTTTCTCAATGCCTTAATAACCTGCAGCAAAGGCGAGTGTACCTACACGCTCACTCCCACATACATACCTAACGCTCTACACTGAGAAAGCGCCGGTTTTATTTCTTATGCGTTGGTTCTACTTGCATTTTGCACAGACAAGTGCAATCCGATAAAACATTGGGCTGCACTCGCACCAGTGCAAAATTATGAGGCAGGGTCTATCTGCGATTGATTTCTCATGCCATATCGGCCTGAGAAATGAATTGCAGCATGCTGCGTTTGGCAGCAAGTCTCCGGTTACACCCCCCCATACAAGTTTATGGGTGTGTGGGAAACATTGCACTGCACTCATCACAGTGCATATACGCATACACAGGCTGCAGGAGAGGGAGAAAGTGTTCCCTCCCTCTTCTCCGCAGCTTTGATATGATCGCAAGATCGGATCACATTTGCATGATCTTTGGCTCACATTGGCAGTTGCAGCAGAGGGTCATTAGCATATCCCTTCTAATGTTCTCACATCAGACGTTATGCACAAGTAGAACTGAGGCCTTATAGCGTATCCAGTTATATATAATTTCATCTTGTTGGAGACTGGGCTATATGAAATGGAAGCCTGTACTTTCTCCAGACCTTAATTCCATAGAAAACTTATGGGATCAGCTGAGTCGATGTGTGGAGGCTCCCAATTCTGTAACCCAGAACCTCAATAACCAGAGGGGCCGCCCTTCAAGAAGAGTAGGATGCATCAGAAGACAATAACTCCACTTGTGAACAGCATGAGACATTGTGTCAAGTTGTAATTGATTCTCAAGGTCACATGTCAAATTATTGAACATTGACATTGGGGGGTGGGGTATACCCACTACTGTTGGCTTGTGTTTCAATAAATAGTTTGCAGTGAGGAAATCACTACCGTACTAATGGGGGGAGTGTGCTCGCCCCTGCTCGTTACTCAATTGAGCATCTCTGCAGTCGAGTACAGAATATAATGGAAGTCAATAGGAAATGGGGGTATTTTTAAACTCGGGCGTACCAGAGCAGCCCGATGCTAGGTCAAGTAACGAGCATGCTCACCCATCACTAGAAATCACCACTGCATACTTCTACTTCAATGTCCTACTTTCATGATAAAATATCACTGTAGCGTAGACGTTTTACATACATTTCACTCGAGAGCCAACTATTCCTAATTTTCTGTGAGTAATGTGATTATATACAGGGTGGTCCAAAAGTAGGTGGACAGTATGTGTAATAGGGTTATCAAACATGGTGTAAAGTGAAACTGACTCAGTTGCCCTTAGCAACCAAATTCCACTTTTCATTCTTCACAGGATGGGAAAATGAAAGGTGGAATCTGATTGGTTGCTAAGGGTAACTGAGTCAGTTTCACTTTACACCATGTTTGATAACCTTATAAGGCTGCTTTCACACATCCGGTTTTTGCTGTGCGGCACAATCCGGCTCTTTGCAGAAAAAACGCAACCTTTTTTTTTGCCGCCGGTTGCGTTTTTTCTGCATAGACTTTCATTAGTGACGTATTGTGCCGCATGGCCTTGCGTTCGGTCCGGTTTTGCCGGATGCGGCATATTTAGCTCATGCGGCAGCCGGATGGAACGTTGCCTGGCACGTGTTTTTGTCCGGCGAAAAAAAACGCATCGCGCCGCATCCGACCAATGTGGCGCTTTTTCCAATGCATGCCTATGGACGCCGGATGCGGCGCGATGCGGCAAAAAACGCATACGGCCGCAGCATGCGGTTTTTTGCACTGCGCATGCTCAGTAGCGTGCCGCAACCGGCAAAAAACGGACAGGCCGCATGTAAAAACTTATGCAAAGGATGCGTTTTTTTCACTGCATCTGTTGCATAGGTTTTAGAGCCGGATTTAGCCGCACTGCTAAAACCGGATGTGTGAAAGCAGCCTTACACATACTGTCCAAATACTTTTGGACCACCGTGTGTGTGTGTGTGTGTGTATATATATATATATATATATATATATATATATATATATTACACACACACGTGGTAAGGGGGACCAGTATAACCTCCAATGCAGAGAGAATTGTGTATTATGATGTTATTGGACTGAAAAGGGCCCATATACTGCTTTTGCACAGGAACCTTTTTTTGTCTACGTCCGCCATATCTATGTGTGAACACATACACAACACTAACAAGGTTCAAATATAAAAGAATAAAAGCACAAATGTAAGACAAGCAAAAAAATATCAAAAACAAGACAAAAAACAAGCAAATGTAGTAATGACTGGGCACAAAGAGAAGTTTTTATTTTGCACTAAACTCATAAATCACCTGCACCATTTTGAAGAATCAGTCGCAATAAAAGACAATGAATGCCACAAGACAAGGAGTGACTGAGATGGAGGTGTATGGTGTCCGTGCGTTACAAGGGGTCCTATGGCTTTCTGTACAGACTATATGCTTCTCTATGGGTAACACTGCGACCCTCATAGAGCTTCGGTGCTCAAAAGATGGCACCGCCATAAGCATCACTGTCCTAGCTCCCCGACACAAAAGACGAGGTAAAGAAAACCGCAGTTTGGTAATGAAATGCAGACTAGTGCTACATGAGGAGCTCACACAGAAGCAGCCGCACCAGCGTCCTCCGCCTCCTGCTCGTCAGTGCGGGCGCGCAGATAGTAACGCCGCCGTTATCGCCTTCCTGTCAGGAGTCAGGGCAGCAGCTGCGAGGGTGTATACGAGGCTCCTGCCCGGTATGACGGCACTTCCGTCACGTGCCCCGTCACGTGTTGTGGGCGTGTTCTCATTTTGCTCTGGGGCCTTCTGGGCGCGAAATGCGCTATTGCTTGTACCCTTGGGCGTGCAGTGATGAGAAGGTTCTGTCCTCAGAGTGGAACAGGAGGTTGGATGGGGAGTATTGCTGGATATGGAGTTGAGGTGGGGGAATTGGTGCTCGTGGTCTGTCTGTTTCAATGGTGGGGGAAGGCTGGTGGGATTTGAGGGGGTTAATGTTGGGGACCCTTTTGTGGTTGGTTTGAGTTGTGGAATTACTACTGGTGGTGTTGATGGGGGGAAGTTAAGGCTTGGGACCTTTTGTCTGATTTTCGCGAAAAGCTAAGCCTGGGGGCCCTCTGTAGTGGGGTTTTGGGGGATAAGCTAAGGCTGGGGGCCCTCTGTAGTGGGGTTTTGGGGGATAAGCTAAGGCTGGGGGCCCTCTGTAGTGGGGTTTTGGGGGATAAGCTAAGCCTGGGGGCCCTCTGTAGTGGGGTTTTGGGGGATAAGCTAAGGCTGGGGGCCCTCTGTAGTGGGGTTTTGGGGGATAAGCTCAGGCTGGGGGCCCTCTAGTGGGGTTTTGGGGGATAAGATCAGGCTGGGGGCCCTCTAGTGGGGTTTTCGGGGATAAGCTAAGGCTGGGGGCCCTCTGTAGTGGGGTTTTGGGGGATAAGCTAAGGCTGGGGGCCCTCTGTAGTGGGTTTTTGGGGGATAAGCTAAGCCTGGGGGCCCTCTGTAGTGGGGTTTTGGGGGATAAGCTAAGGCTGGGGGCCCTCTGTAGTGGGGTTTTGGGGGATAAGCTCAGGCTGGGGGCCCTCTGTAGTGGGGTTTTGGGGGATTAAGATCAGGCTGGGGGCCCTCTAGTGGGGTTTTGGGGGATAAGCTCAGGCTGGGGGCCCTCTAGTGGGGTTTTGGGGGATAAGCTCAGGCTGGGGGCCCTCTGTAGTGGGATTTTGGGGGATAAGCTCAGGCTGGGGGCCCTCTGTAGTGGGATTTTGGGGGATAAGCTCAGGCTGGGGGCCCTCTGTAGTGGGATTTTGGGGGATAAGCTCAGGCTGGGGGCCCTCTGTAGTGGGATTTTGGGGGATAAGCTCAGGCTGGGGGCCCTCTAGTGGGATTTTGGGGGATAAGCTCAGGCTGAGGGCCCTCTGTAGTGGGATTTTGGGGGATAAGCTCAGGCTGGGGGCCCTCTGTAGTGGGATTTTGGGGGATAAGCTCAGGCTGGGGGCCCTCTGTAGTGGGATTTTGGGGGATAAGCTCAGGCTGGGGGCCCTCTAGTGGGAATTTGGGGGATAATCTAGTCTGGGGGCCCTTTGTGGTGGGATTTTGGGGATGGGCTAATGCTGGAGGCCCTCTGGTTGGATTTGAGTTGTAGTGCTGATGATCTGGTGCAATGGGGGGGGGGTTAATGCTGGGGGCCCTGTGGTGGGATTTGTGGTGGGTAATGCTGGGGGGATCCTCTGTGGTGGGATTTGGGGGGTGTTAAATCTGGGGGCCATCTGTGGTGGGATTTGCGGGGTGTTAATGCTGGGGGCCATCTGTGGTGGGATTTGCGGGGTGTTAATGCTGGGGGCCGTCTGTGGTGGGATTTGGGGGGTGTTAATGCTGGGGGCCGTCTGTGGTGGGATTTGGGGGGGGGTAATGCTGGGGGCCTTCTGTGGTGGGATTTGGGGGGTGTTAATGCTGGTTGGATTTGGGGGGTGTTAATGCTGGTGGGATCCTCTGTGGTGGGATTTGGGGGGTGTTAATGCTGGGGGGATCCTCTGTGGTGGGATTTGGGGGGGGGGATTAATGCTGGGGGCCTTCTGATATGTTTGGGAATTCCAGTGCATGCTGGTATACTCAACAAGGTGTCAACAGTGGGCAGACTCTGCAGTAGAGACCACAGCCCCTGCCCCTGTCATCAGTGATGCTTTTTTCAGGGGCTGCTCTGTTCGTGTTGTGTGATCTGCACAGTGACAGTATCTGCTTAGATCAGCAATCAACAGCAAAACGTGGTCTATATCAGACCTGCTGGAGACTAGCAGTGATGTCACTGGTATAGACACACTCTGATGTCAGCAGATTACTTATTTGAGCCAACAACTGACTGGACGCTGTCACTTAGTTTGGTTTTGATGGACTACGTCGTACAGGCATCAGAATTTTTTTTTTTAATAAAGTGGTGAATAAAGGGAACGTGTCAGGGAGTGTTTATTTTAATTAAGTATTTTTGTGTGTTTTTTTTTTTTTTCTTCCCCTTTTTATTACTGGCCTAATAAAGGGCATGGCTGGTAGATTCCTGCATTACTAGCACCAGGACTTGATGGCAGCTGTGTTTGGACATCTCACAGCTGACTTTGCCCCAAAGCACTAGGGTATATGGATGCACCAGAACAGGAACCTCTGATGTGATGTGCCACTTCTGGTGTTTTAACGCTGGGAATGGCCCAGTAACCATGAACCTTCTCAGTGTGATAATATCAGCTCAGTTATTCTTTTTACAGTTGCTGGTTATCAAAACTGGGGGAGGGGGACTTTACTTTTTTTTTTCTTTTCTTTTCTTCATTTTTTTGGTTAATACCGTATTTTCCAGCGTATAAGACAACTTTGTAACCTGTGAAAATCTTCTCAAAAGTCGGGGGTCATCTTATATGCCGGGTGTTGTCCTATACGGCGGTGCCGTCATTGCTTTACTGCAGTTGTTTACACACAATAAGAGATATTCTCACCTCTCCTCCCTTCCCGCTGTGGCTCCAGCTGCTTCTTGCAGTCCGCAGGTACACAGACCCCTCCATGATAGCGTCCAGTGCACGGAGCGGCCGCTGCAGGATGTTGTCATAGCTTTACTGCAATTGAATGCTTTACGGCACCCACATCTATAACTGTTACTTGTTTGTATATGATCCCCCTAAATTGTAAAGCGCTGCGGAATATGTTGGCGCTATAGAAATAAAGATTATTATTATTACAAAGCATTCAACTGCAGTAAGGCGCTGACAGCAGCGGCATCCCCGTACACTGGACACTATCATGGAGGGTAGAACGTCCGTGGTGTCACGAACATATGAGGGTAGTGTCTCCACAAAGATGCTGTCAATCCGCCTGGACGTCCGATTGTGTCCGGCATAGAGGGTTTGTGCGATCCCATTTGTAAATTTATTGATCACCATTTAAAAACTTTGGTTGAGACACTACCCTCATATGTTCGTGACACCACGGACGTTCTATGGCAAATATGAACATGAAGTTCTTAGACAACTTCGAGACAGGAGCACGTACAAGAGACTCCCCTCTAATCCCCTGGTTGCGTTTTCCACTGAACTCACCGCAGTACTACAAAGGGCCCTAGACATCGGCCTCATTAACAAAAAAATGTTTGATGGCTTATGTAGAAAATATCCTAGAGTGCCCACGTTCTACATATTGCCCAAGATCCACAAAGATGCTGTCAATCCGCCTGGACGTCCGATTGTGTCCGGCATAGAGGGTTTGTGCGATCCCATTTGTAAATTTATTGATCACCATTTAAAAACTTTGGTTGAGACACTACCCTCATATGTTCGTGACACCACGGACGTTCTACGGCGCATTGACGGCATCTTTTTGGAAGACGACATGATCCTTGTCACAGCCGACATTGAGAGCCTCTATACGTGCATCTCTCATGCAGATGGAATACGAGCGGTCCGCTTCTTCCTGGAAATGTCCGGTCGGGGTGGCGAGTTAGGCGAGTTCATCATCAAGCTGCTCGAGTTTGCCCTGTCACACAACTTCTTTGTCTTCAAGGATGTGTACTATCTACAGCAGCGTGGCACTGCCATGGGTGCGGCCTGTGCGCCCTCGTACGCTGGCCTCTTCCTGGGTTTCTGGGAGAGGCTGGTTTTTGCGGACGAGGGCCCTGGGCTTAGTACCCATGTGCAGTGCTGGCTAAGGTACATCGACGACATTCTATTTGTGTGGCAGGGTTCGGCTGGGCAGCTCGATGAGTTTATGAGGCAGTTAAATATTAACAACTTTAACATCAAACTTACGTACAAAAGCAGTAGATGCAGGATCGACTTCCTTGACATTATGATTACTGTGGATCATAGGGGGTCGATCCAGACGGACGTTTTCCGTAAGGAGACGTCCGTCAATGCATTTCTGCATGCCTCATCAGCCCATAATCCGTCAACAATTCGTGCCATCCCGACCGGTCAATATTTAAGGATGAAGCGAATCTGCTCATCCAATAAGAACTTTGAGGCTCAGTCGGCTGATCTCAGGGATCGATTTCGTGAGAGGGGTTACAGTGGCAGAAGTATCCGGGCTGGTTATAATCGGGCCAAGGGTACCCCCCGGCTACAGCTGCTTACTGACACCCCGAAAAAGAAAGAAGAACATAGTACTGCGGTGAGGTTCATTGGTACATACAACCAGGAATGGGAAACCATGCGCCATATTTTAAAAAAACACTGGCCGGTATTGATGACAGATCCGGTATTAGCAGAAATACTTGCCCCGAATCCTTTGATGGTCTCCAGGAGAGCTAGGAACTTGAGGGACCTTTTGGTCCAGAGTCACTACATTCCTCCTAGAGTGAATCCATTTGGGTCTCGTGGACCCCCACAGGGTTGTTTTCCCTGTGGCCACTGTGTGGCCTGCAGTAATGTCCTTCGAAGCAATACCTTTAATTCCTCTGATGGGGAAAGAAATTTCAATATCAAACATTACATCACGTGTGGCACAACACACGTGGTGTATTTTGCTACATGCACGTGCCCCCTGACCTATGTGGGACTCACATCACGTGAGCTCCGCATTAGGGTCAGGGAGCACGTGAGAGACATTGCTGCGGCCAAGACAGTGGAGGATCCGACAACACTTAAGACACTGCCCAGGCACTTCAGATCTCACCACTCCTGTGATCCCTCTAAATTAAAAATAAGAGGGATTGATGTGGTCACAGGAGGAATCAGGGGTGGTGACCTTAAGAAGCGCCTGGCGCAGTGTGAGACCAAGTGGATTGTGACTCTGGATACAATGATCCCAAAGGGATTAAATGAGTCAGTGAGCTATGCTCCATTTCTGTAAATTTGATCAATGACTGACCATATTCCTCTCTTCCCCTCTCTCTTGGGGTTCCATTGATCCTTATTGACACCCAGCCTTGATAGTGTCCCTTATTAATATATTTCACCATCTTTCCCGTTCACCTGCATCTGGTTTTAATTTTTGTACATATACAATTTTTAACCATTTTTATGATTTTCTCATTTCCCTCTGTATCCAGGTTTTTGTAATGTGAATATGCCCTATGTTTTATTTATAGGACATAGAAATTAAAATCCTAATTTGACATCTGTGCAGCAACATCTTCCCGATCGACACAGAGACCTAAGAATGGACTTCCTAATATGGTGTATTTCTGTGATAAAGATATGATGGTGTGAGATTGTTCTGCCTATAGCATTATATACATTGTGTTGTAAGATGGTATCCTTCTACTCCATATAATACGGTTGTCTCGGTGCGCACGCGCCAGACCCAGGGTTGCTCGCTCACAGTTGCCGCCGTCTGTAGCGTCGCGCGCATGCGCGGGAGTCTTGGTGACGCGTCCCCGCTCCCGCGCATGCGCAAGGATGGCGTGACAGCCGGCATCTCGCGCGATTTCCCTGGTCATCTGACGCGAGCGCCGATAACGTGACTTCCGGGTTCGGATACATTGCACCGCTATTTAAAGCCTGGTGTCAGGGGAGAATGGTAGGAGATGCCTCTTCCCTGAAGAAGATTTCATTAAATTGAAACGTACGTAGGCTCCTCTGAGGCCCTTCTTCTACGGTGCCTCCCCCCTTCACTCTTTCTACTAGTTGATGTTTTGGCTCCACTACTCTCGTCCACAGCTTGCCTGCGCAGAGGTCCCTTCGGGACCGTGGGTAATGGTATTATATGCAATGCATCCATGGCCATGGTTTGCCTCAGGCTATGTTGTAATACAGTAGCTCATAGGCTTATGAGTATTCATTTGACTTGCAATCTTTGTTTATAATCTTTTGTATTGCATGCATGACTATGTTTAATGCCATATGACACTATAGAAGCTCGCTTGTGTGTTAATGCAGTCTGCTTCACATGCAGGCTTTGCATCTCTCCCTGTGACTCGCAGTGTATGACGGTTTTTGTCATGAGCCAATATATCACAGATGGTATTATGATTTACCACATATGGGGGTCGCCCGTATATTATTTTTAGCATGTTTTTCTGATGTCCTGGATGTTTTACCCTCACAGTGTGTTGAATAAACTTCTGTATATCTTTTGCACCTTGAAAAACTCTTGTCCTCTTTTGTATAAAATACTATCATGGAGGGGTCTATGTGCCTGCGGTCCACAAGAAGCACTCCACCATGATCGCACCCAATGCACAGGTCCGCCGCTGCTGTCAGCACTTTACAGCAGTTGAATGCTTTGTGGTGCTGTAAAGGATTCAACTGCAGTAAAGTCATGACAACATCCTGCAGTGGCCGCTCAGTGCACTGGATGCTATCACGGAGGGATCTGTGTTCCTGCGGTCTGCAAGAAACAGCTGGAGGCACTGCGGGAACTGAGTAGAAGTGAGTATATCTGTTATTGTGGGTAAACAACAGCATAATAGGGGACAAGAAAAGTAGGAGGACATAACTAAACAATGGGTTCATTACTGCAGGGAACATTGCTAAACAATGGGGACATTACTAAACAATGGGGACATTACTGCAGGGGACATTGCTAAACAATGGGGACATTACTGCAGGGGACATTGCTAAACAATGGGGACATTACTGCAGGGAACATTGCTAAACAATGGGGACATTACTGCAGGGAACATTGCTAAACAATGGGGACATTACTGCAGGGAACATTGCTAAACAATGAGGACTTTACTGCAGGGAACATTGCTAAACAATGAGGACATTACTGCAGGGAACATTGCTAAACAATGGGGACATTACTGCAGGGAACATTGCTAAACAATGGGGACATTACTGCAGGGAACATTGCTAAACAATGGGGACATTACTGCAGGGAACATTGCTAAACAATGGGGACATTACTGCAGGGAACATTGCTAAACAATGGGGACATTACTGCA